>NC_135484.1:20375960-20675960 GCF_052094955.1 Ictidomys tridecemlineatus
TCGAAAGATTTAACTAAGCTGTTCAGATCAACTGGGCTAACTTGTTGCTTCATTTCTGTCTGCAGAAACACAAATGCAGGAGAGTGGTAGTTTTTTTGGAGAAAACTTCTTCCCACAGAGAATATAGACTGAGAGGGCAAATATCAGACTGCTTATCCAATGAGAGGACAAGAGGAGTGTTGTGTCACTCAACCAATCATTTGTTGCTATGGCAGAGGATAGATATGTTGCAACGCTCTATGTTATAGACAATTTCACAAGACAGCACTTTCTGCAACCTCCCCACTTTACAATAGCACCTCTCTAGATATGCAATTTTAATATCCTCCAAACTGAGAATACATTGGTTGTGTAACAATGCATACTGAAAGGGTGTTAAAGTTTTATCAAATACATTTTCACATGCAATGAGCTGATCATATGGTTCCCTCCTTAATTTCATAAGTGTGCTAAATTATGTCAACTGTTTTTTTAATGTTAAGCCAAACTTGCATTCTGGGAATACACCCAATTTTTATGATATATTATCCTTTTTACATATTCCTGAATTTGATTTGCTAATATTTTGTTTAGGATTTTTGCATTCGCATTCTTTCTTGTGATGTCTTTATAAGTTTTGCTATCAAGTTATGCTATACTCATAAATAGAGTTGAGAAATAGTTCTTTTTTTATTCTCTAGAAAAGTTTATGTATATTTGGTGTTATTTCTCCTGAAAAGTTTATAAAATTCACTGCTAAAGCCATCTGAGAACTTTGCTAAGTCATTTTTAATCACATACTTTTTTATTTGTCTATTAAGGTCTTATGTTGTATTTTCCTCAAGGAATTTTTTCCATTTTGTTTAAAATTTTCAAATTTATTAGCAAAACATTGGTTATAGTATATTTTATTATTATTTTAGTATATAAAACATATCTGTAATGTTTCCTTTTTTATCCCTGGTGTTTATTATTCACATTTTTTTCTTTCTTTTCTTTTTTATCTTGAACATTTTACCAGAAGTTTTTCACTTTCATTAAACATTTTGAAGAATCAATGCTTGGCTTTGTTAATTTTCTCTATCATAGGGCTTTAAAAATGTATTATTTTTAATTTAGTTTTGTTATTATTTTAATCTATATGGATACTTAGATCTTTGATTTTCAAATTTAAAATTTAATTCAGAGATTAAATTTTCTAAGTATAGATTTAGTGGCTTTATAAGCATTAGCCCATCATATCTTCATTATCTTTTAATTAAATATTATTTTCATTGTAATTTTTTCTTTGACCCATGGTATGCACAGAAGTGGTAAGATATCAAGCCTGACTGCTATCCTTTGAAAACCATGCTTAGGAGCGTGGACCTTCAATGGAATTTGGAAAGGAGAATTTGATGAAGATCCCTTTAATTTCTCAAATCCAAATAAGTGTCTCTCCATGCCTAATCTATACAAAGAATAAGATATATGCTGAATACATTCTTTCTTTCTAGCGTTTGAAATGTGGGGATGTGACAGGCAGAGATGCTCTGCAACTAGCTTCCAATAAAAATCCTGAGCATTGAGTCTTTAATGATTTTCTCCTGTTAACATTTCATATGTGTTGTCACACCTTGTTGGGGTAATTAAGTGCATCCTCTGTGTAATGGTTAATTCCATGGGTCCACTTGACAACCTAAGGGATATTCAGATAGTGGTTGTTAGAGTTTAAATACTAAGTGACTCCCAAAAGCTTATGGGTGAGACAATGAAAGAAGTGTAGAGGGAAAATGATTGTGTTATGAGAGCCTTTACCTAATCAGTGCAAGAATCTACTTGAATGGATTAACTGGGTCGTAACAGTAGGCAGTTAGAGGGTGATGGAGGAGACAGATTGCCGAGGGTGAGACTTTGGGATTCATTCTTTATCCCTGAAAATTGGAGCTCTCTGCTTCCTAACTGTCACACTTTGAGCTGCTGTCCCTCCCTTACACCCTTCTTCCCTGATGTTCTGCCTCACTTCAGGCCCAGAGAAACAAAGTCAGCATCTATGAATGGAGACCTCTGGAACTGAGTGTCAAATGAACTTTTCCTATTCTAAAATTGTTCTTGTCCTATCTTTTGTTCACAGTGTTGAAAAAGCTGACAAAAACAGTTGTTAAAATATTGGTTTTTGTTGTGTTTCTGAGGGTGTTTCCAGAAGCATTTAGCACTTGAATCAGTGGACTAGAGATCTGATCTCACTGATGTGCGTGAGCGTCATGTAATCTATTGAGGGTCCAAACAGAGCCTAAAGGTGAAGGAAGGAAATGTTCTCTCTTTCTACTGGAACATCCATCTTGTCCTCTCCTTGGACATTGAAGTTTCTGGTTTCAAAGACTTTGGACTCTTGGACTTGAGCTAGTGCCTGCTACCCACAGTTTTCAGGCCTTTCTTGAAGTAGAAATTATACGATTGGTAGCTATTCACAGACAGTAGTTATGTCCAGAATTTTTCTGGAATCAATCACCTGAATCTTTGTGTGCTATTTGATTCTTGATTTCTTTGCATAATTTTGCTTTTTGTTCTCTCCATTCAGTCTTAATGCAATTTGTTGATTTGTTTCCTAGTTCACTGATCTTCTCTTCTGTGTTTCTAATTTGTGGTTACACCATCTATTATACATTAATTTATAGTATTTTCTTCTTATGCTTTTTTCACTTAATATTTTGCTCATATCCTTTCTCTGACATACTAATCACAGTTGTATTCAAACTTACTTGTATCTGGGAGTCTGTGGATCTATTTTTATTATCACAAAATATGGAATCAACTCAGATTGCCCCTTTCATTTTCAGTGATTTCTTTCTGCCTCTTATTCTGCATGGAAGGCTAATAATTGTGTATGAAAAGTTGTAGAGATAATTTTAAGTTCTAGTTAATATTATCTTTTACCAGATATGATTTATTTTTTTTTTCCTTCAGTCATTCAGATTAGGGCATGTCATTTTACTCCATATTGGAATATCCCTAGATTGAAATTAGACTTCCGTATTTCATGTACATTAGATAATTTATGCTTTTGAAATTTATTTTAATTAATTTTTATTGGAATAAAATATTTGTACATATTTATGGGTATATTATGGTAATTCAATGCATGTATACAATACATAATAATATTATCATGGTAATAAATATTTTAATCTCTTCAAACATTAATCATTTATGTATTTGGAATTTCATATATTTTTTAGTCATTTTGAAATTTATCATGGGTCATTTTAACAAATAGTCACCCTACCATACTAGAGAAGAATCAGAAGTAATTTCTCCACTCTGTGTTTTGGTACCTTTATTGAATGTCTTTCCATCCTCTCTACCTACTGCTTAGTGACAACTATTCCATTCTGTTCTTCTATAACATTGACTTGCTTTCCATAAGAGAGAGAAAACATATGGCATTTATCTTTTTAGGTGTGATTTATTTCTCTTAACATAATAGCTTCTATTTCCTTCCATGTTGCTGCAAATGACAGGGTTTCATTCTTTTTTATGACTGAATAATAAATATCTCATTGTTTATACATACCACATTTTGTTTATTCATTCATCCACTGAAGGGCATCCAGGTTGATTCCATATTTTAGCTACTGTGAATAGTGAGGTTTAATAAACATGAGAATGCAGATATCCTTTTAGTAGGATATGGGGATGACCTTCTTTAATCCTTGATTAAGGATTATATGGTAGATCTATTTTTAGGTTTTTGAGAAATCTCCAAAATATAGTATATCATTGTTGTACTGATTTACATTCCCACCTGCAATGTATGAGTTCTTCTTTCTCTGAATCCTCAGCAGCTTTTGTAATTTTTGACTTTTTGATCATAGCCATTTCCAACCCAAGTGAGATGATATCTCATTATTATTTAATTTTTAAAATTTTTGTTCTTTTTAGTTATACATAACAGTGATTTTGATTAGCATTTCCTTCATGATTAGTGAGAATTAATATTTTTTCAAGTGCTTGTTGGCCACTCTTTTGAACAGTGTCTATTAATTCTTTAGCGCATTTTTAATTGGATTAATATCAGTAGTGTCTTTCCGTGCCTCAATAGTGTAGGTTACAACAATTTATGAAGGTAATTGTATGAATTTGTAGTGGATATAGGCTTCTAAAGGTCTGTCTTCATGTTCCACAGAGTTGAATCTTAATAACACTGAGATTTGTACCTGCTACTGACAGTCTTAATGGGGCAGGATGTAGAAGAGTATCCTCAGTTTCCTCAGGGCAAGCACAGGTGACACCAAGAGTCTATCACCAGTAGCCATGGTGCCCTATGTGGGACTCTGCCACAGACCCTCTGCACCAAAGAAAAAATACATATTGGAGCATTGTTAGCTACTTGTTGTGGAGCTGCAGGAACCAGATGATACCTTCTCCAGCTCCCAAGGAACAAACATAAATGGTACCAGCACTTTTAGCACCAGCAGCTATGGTCTGAAGTCTATGGGTTATGAAGGAGAACTTCCCTTGGTTTTCAGGGCATGTGCAGATTAAGTCTGGGGTGTTTCACTGGTATCCATGTTTCTGGAAGTATAGGATATGGGGGTGACCTTCCCTAATCCCTGTAGGTTGAGCATGGATGTTGTCTGGGTTCTTGATACTTCAAATCATGGCTATCTAGAGAGTACTTTAGTGTGTTCAAACAGAAGTGTGTGTGTGTGTGTGTGTGTGTGTGTGTGTGTTGGGAGGTGTTCTGTCCATCTGTCAATTGTTATTTTTGAAAGGGTTAATCTGTAACAAACTATACCACCTAAAACAGACAACATATTCACTTATAAATCTGAAACATTAGATGGTGACCAGTTCAAACAACAATGTTTCATTTCCAATAATTGGAATTCTATCATTTTGTTAGTAAAATTGGAACTTATAAGGGTTATTTTGAAAAGCCATCTCATTGTTCCTTCTTACATTGTATTTACAGACATATGAAACTCTTAAGTATTTTCCATATGAGGAGGCATTAAGCATTACCTTTACTAGGAGTGTAGGTTTATTTAGCTTAAGTATAAGGATTTACATCAAAATTATATCCTATATGTCATTCTTAACAGAAATATTTTGTTTAGCAACTATACTGCTTGTTGAATTATACACTGTCCTTAGCAAATCTTGCCTTTTTGATTTGTATTAGATCACAAAATTTTAGCTGGAGAAAAAAAACATGAGGGAAAAATGCCAAAACAGGAAAATCAAAACAGGAAAAAATGGAATGAAAAACAATTTTATATACAAATAAGTAAATGGATAAAAAAACATAAACATATGTGAGTTCTAATTAGATGTTGTTTTCTTTCTATATTGAAAATTTATGATCACTTATTTATGTAGGAAACTGAAAATACTTAATATAAAGCATATTTAAAGAATGCAGAATTAGATTCAAGTAGAAGTTGACTTCGACTTCTAAATAAATGCTGCCAAACCTAGAGAGACAGAAGGAGAAAGGCCTGTACACCCAGCCAAGCAACTTGTTCAGAAAAATGTGCTAAAACCTGGTACATGGCCACTTACTCCTGACCCGTGATGTCTACTTGCAGCTGGCCAGCTCCAAACCAGAGATCAAACTGTGGTGGGGCCAGTGCATCCTGGAACTGGCTTTAGGACATATTCAGATGCAACTGGAATGTTAATGCTGTTGGAAATTAACACTATATTTTCAAATGGATTTTTCAATTTCAGCTTGCTCTCCAAGGGCCAGATTTCCTGAAGTGGCTGCAAGCTTTGTTTGCTTCCATTTGCCTCAGGATACAATAGGACACTCCATCCTGAAGTTGGAAGGATCTCCTCTCTGGCTCCCCACAGACTGACTCTCTTTCTCTTTTTTTCCTCCAAGCAAACTGTATTCCAGGCTAAAATTTAACAACCAAGATTATTGAGTTTTTTTTTTTCTGATTCAATCAACATTGTTTTACATAAGAGTCTGTGTGGGAGTGATAGCAGCTGTTGCCCCAACACTTGGGCTCCCCTTCCGTGATGCAGTTCTAGCTGGGAAAGGACTGTCCCAGCCACGATGCCATTTTCCAGCACCGCCACATGCTTCTAAGGGATGTGATAGAACTAGTTCTTGCCAGTGGATTAGAAGCAGAACAGTAAGTGTCACTTCTAACCTGAGGTGGTTAAGAAGTAGGTGGGAATCCTCCATCTTCTCTCTTCTCCCATCTGCTGGCCTAATGTTCTTGCCCAGAAAGATATCAGAAGCCACATCTTGAAGATGGCACGATCTTCTTAGTCTGAGTTTCTAAATAAGTTACAAAAAGAAAAAAGAAAAAAAAATGTACTTTCCTCAATATTCAGGGATGCACACACTAGAATTTATAGAGCAGGAAAAAAATGTTATTATGTCCAAATTGATGAGAGGTTTGTTTTAAGGATGTTTGTTTCAATAATGAGAATTACTTAAACCAACAGTGCCTTGGCATGTCATGTACACACACATTCATGCCCACAGAAGCACATGTACATGTACACAGAGAAATGCATGTAGGCAACTTATCTCTAAGGTCTCACAGGCCAGCTGCATCAATTAGGGTTCAATCAGACAAATAGAACCAGTGGGAAGTACAAGTACACATATACTTAGATGTATGTCTGGAAGCATGTGTATGTGTTCATAAAGGGACTTGTTACAGAGATTTGACCTGACCCAGTCATGCCGATTGGGCATTTTCAGTAAAACTGTTGTCTGTACATCTGGTGATAGGGCTTGAAGTCCACAGAGCAGGCAGTTAGGAGGCAAGATGGCGACAGAGTTAGGGACCAGATAGACCACACAAGGAAGCTGGAATCCACAAAGACAGGCTGGATCTACTATCAGTTCTTGATGCTTTTGAACTTGAAGATAGGATTATGCCTTGGAGGGACTCCCTTTCTGATGGAGCTAAACACAGATGCTGGTGAGCCAGATGGAAAAACTCAAAGAGGATCCAGGCACAGGTGAAGCAGTTACAGTGCTGGCTGCTTCCCCACACGAGGAGGTGAGCCACCAAATAAGTAAATATGTTTGTGAGTTCGCATCTGATAATCTTGCCTCAACATTTAAGCATTAACCAATAACATGACCTCTGCCCTCTAAATCTTATGTAGATATGTCCCTCAAGAATCATCCTAACAGAAAAGTTCAGATAAAAGAAATCTTATAAACGCAGTTCAGCCTACCCAAGTTGACACATTGCAGAGCCACATCAGTTCATTAACCAAAAAACAAGCCAGTTATTATAAGATCACTATTCGTTTATTCTACAACTATGAATTGAGTGCCCCTTACCATCCAACATTTGGGAAAGTACTGGAGATAAAAATATGAGCAAGTGTGGTCTCAAACTTTAGGAACTCACCATTTAGTGGAGGAAACAAATCTATAAGCAAAAAATTATAATGCAAGGCATTGCAATGTTATTGCTATCACAGGGCACTGTAGAAACACAGCAGGCAACAGCACAGAGTAGTGATATCAACAATTACTCTAGATCACCTTGCCTACACCTGCACTTTCAAATACCCTGGGAAATAGCATACCAACAACTTCCAATCTGCTTGTAGCTGTCAACAATATGACCTACCATCTAAAGGCATTATGTAGTCCTAACTGAGAAACAGAAACTCCATCATGTCTGCAGAAGCCAGAGTTGAGGCTAAAATCCATCACCAGAAGAAAGCGATGCTCATCTCAAGTTAAACACAGCAGCACGTAAATGGGGCTTTCAAAGAGTGAACAAAGATATGCACACACACTGTAAAGTCATTTTCGTATGCTCTTCAGTTTACTAGGACCTTGGTAAATATAGCAAGTATGCAACTGACAAGAAAAGGAAATTATCTTGCCTTTTGATACTGACCAGTAAGATTCGGTTTAGGTGCATCATCAAGGCACGAATCACACACATCATTCTTCTCAAATTGTTCCAGGCATTTTACCAGCATGATTTAATTAGTCAACACACATTAAGAAAATTAAAAGCAAATTACTATACTTCGCATTTTTCAGATGGGAAAACAGAGGGCAGAGACACCTTTATTCAAGGTCAGGAAGGATTTATAACAAGAAAGGGAATTGAGGCCTCATCTATGACTACTTTTCCAGAGTCTAAACTGTTAATCTTGATCACTTTACAATAACTGAAGAACTGTGTGGTTCAGAATGTTCATGTCCTACATTAATTTGGTTGCTATGCCCCACCCCAGGTATGATGAGTATGTTTATTCCAATTGGCTTAAACAATCTGAAATGTTATTTGTCAAGGACTCAGGTAAGAGAGGTGCAATTTGTAGGTCCCAAAATGAATTAAGATTAAAGTGACCCAGGCTGTGGCATCTTAAACCTTCGATTCACTGCAATGTTAGATTTTGACTATGAAACCATAAATAATTTTTTAATCAAAAATACTGAGTGCCAATGGTGAGATTTTATTTCTTTGCTAAGCACTTAACAGTGCACACATGAGCACAGTAGCCGTAATTTAGCATTTAAACTGAGATATTTTGAAAGTGAAAAGGGTCCTATTCGTTATCATGCCCAGAAAGTAAGTAGCCCATCACTGCCTGACAAACTAAGACAAATCTAATCAGCCAATATCTGACACATATTTGATAATCACTGCAATATGCACTTTTGTTAACCAGTCTGTGGGAATATTTTCATCTTGGCTAAACCTCTGCATTATTCATTACTGGTCTCTAGCTCACTGCCCTTCACTCTGGAATTTTAAACTTAAATGGTGTATTAGTTTTCTATAGCGACTATAGCAAAATAATACAAATTAGATGGTTTGAAGCAACAAAAATTTATTTTCTCACCATTCTGGAAGCTAGATGTCTGAACTTCAGATAGTAGGGCCAGTCTTTCTGAAGATTTTAGGGGAGAATCTGCTCCGTGGCTATCTTTATGTTGTTGCTGGCAATCTTTGGTGATCCTTGACTTACAAAGCACACTCCAAATTCTGCCTCCCTTTTTACATGAAATTGTCCTTGTGTGACTTGTGCTTCTTTTCATCTTCGAGGACATCAATCATATTAGAGTAGGCTCCATCCTAATGACCTTATCATAACTTAAATTTATCTGCAAAGACTATTTCTAAATATGATCATAGTCACTGGTAATTGGGATCAGGACTTCAACAGCTCCTTTTATGCTATATAATTTAACTCAGCAGATAGCAATGGAACTGAAGAACATTTATTTAAAATTGAAAAAAGTAGGTCCCAGATGTTAGAGCAATGCCACTATTGCCTTTTGAGTGTACTTTGCTGTCCTTACTGTGATTTTCACTTCTTGAAAAAACAGACCTCTGGAGGGACAAGAAACAGGTTACTGTAAGAGGACACCAAAGAACTGCAGCGCATAGAGGACATTATTTCACGAGATTCAAATCTGTCACACAGCTAGTAGTCTTAGGAGTAAAGTAGGCCTTCTTTATAGCATACCATTTTGTGGAAGAATTTCTTCTCCTTGGATCAAGTGTCCATAAATTCAGGTTACAAAATCTTTTCTATATTTCTTGGTTATTACATGAAAAAAAAGTTTGCACATATGTTTTAAAATAGCTCTTAGAAAGGCTAGGGATCCAATGCTGTGGCTGTGAGCCCCAATACTGCAAGAAGAACGCACAGCCCAGGCGCTCATCTTCACAGTGCACAGCAGAAAATATTCACTGATGTACTTGATCGATTATTCATGATATTTCTTCCTAAAAGCAGCACTGCTATTTAGTGCCTATCACATCCTTGCCATATTCCTTGTCCTCAAACACCTGAGAGAAATCATTACCATGTCTTCTTGCAGTATTCTTAGAAGCTCTATGATGTCATCTCATGGGTTACATGGATTACAGTACCCAAAATATGAGACGGAGGAAAATATATGATGTGATATAAAAATCAAAGACAAATTGTTATATAGAAAAGCAAAAGTAAATGAGCGAGAAAATATTCCTGCCTCCAGGCCTTGTGTTTGTGTTTATAGGGTTTTTCACGCTGTATTGTTCAAGCTTATTTCATCAAAATGCACTGGATTTTATTTTCATAATTCATAGAATAATGTATTTCCAGACCAGTTGTTTATTCGAGAAGAGTGACATATAGAAATTTTTCTCTCAAATGCCATTATCAAAATACCAGGATATGAGATCATTGGAGATCCATCATACTTTATTGGTAGAAACTGCTGATTCCTGTAAACTCCATGGTGTATCACTTTAATTCCACGGTATTTTCAGACCTCATTAGCATGGATGTAATCCTCTTTCTTTCATCTAGAAGTCAGCACTGCATTTTGAAAGGATTTGTGCTGCACATGTCTAAAGGATGCATTCCTGTAACATCAGTGGTTAACATGTTCTATGAATTGGGAAGCTTACCTTTTATTTTGTATTTTTATGTGTCCCTCTGCAGGTATTTAAGAGATGGGCTGAGAATATTTTGAGTTAAGGAATTGGAGCATATTCTAATTATTTTAAGTTTGAATAAGGAAGAGTAAGCAGAATCTGATTAACAATAAAGACAGTGATGGAGGTTCCGATGCTGCTCTGACAGGTAAAGGACAGTAAAACCTTTATGCTAAAATGGAGTGCCTGAAAACCACAATAGCAGCACTCTTTAAACACTATCAAATGTCACATGTTGTGCTGAACTTATATTATAACCCCTTGAATCCTATATGTCTTGGCATTCGTGCCAAAATTTATATGTTGCATTCATTGCCATTTGGACTCACTTTCCTCTTACAATATTTTTATTTTAACACAGACTGATGTTGAAGGACTGGCTAATTGGTTAAACTGTCTAGTTAATGCATCAGTATGATTAGTGGTTTTTCTTGCTGATAATTTATAGCTATATGCTTATTTTCTCCAAAATCTTTATCTCTTAGAAATCCTTATGCCAAATTAGATCGCCTTGGAAGTATTTTTATAGAATACCTGTGTTGTTTATTTGCTGGAACAGCAGTCAATAATGACCTCAGCAGCTGTTCAAATAGAATACCTGAAAAATAAGTTCTTTTACATTTTGCTGATTTTCTTTTACACTTTCTTCTGCTCTCTACTGAGGGTTTGGTCCCTTGAGCTATTATTGCATTAAGATCTACTGATAAGGAGGATTCTGCTTTAGGTTTGAAGCCACAGGGTTGGTAAGGTGGTTATCTCTAGGCTGGTGTTTATCCATGCTCTGTAATTTTGTGGAAGAGATTTCATGTGTGCATGATTCACAATGTTGTGATAAGTGAGTTCAAGCTTTGCCATCTCTTTCTTTTGGAAAAAGCTCACCAGAAGATAGCTATCCTATAAACTGGTGGCTCAAAAGCCACCAAAGTCCAATGAATCCTCATTAGTATGCCTATTCTGAGTTTAGGGGTTTGCAGGCAATTATAACATGAAATACTAACCATAAAATGTTATCCCATTTTTCTAGATGAACATTCATCATACCAGGCACTATCCTAAGTATGTTACTTATACTATCACACCTGACCCACATGTTAACTCTTGAGATAGGTATATTAGAGATGCCTCTATATTAGAGATGAAGGTAGCAAAACTAGAATTTGAACCCCAGCAGTTTGACCTTAAAAAACATTATCTCAAAACTATTCTGAATTGGGATAAGATTAATAGGAAGGCAGAGAGGTGAGGAGCAGTGCATAGAGGGGTACTAGTCTGGTCAGTGGCCAGTGCCTTCTGGGGCAGTAACGACTGAAATATTTGGACCATAGGATAGTCCTTGCCACCAGTGCTCATAACTGACACATTTGTTTGCCTCATTTCCCTCTAACAAGTGTCAGTAGTCTTTACCCCACAGTAATTTATATACTTATCCTGCTCTAACCCACAAGTACACAAAGCAGGAACAGTAACTATGGGTAGGGAAACTGGAGAAAACGTATACAAATACAGATTGACAGGAGAGGTGGAAAGTTACATTGGACCCAACCCAAATTTAGGCTAGAAAATGCTTTATCAGTATAGGAAAGATTTAGATGTTCCTTAGAATAGATCTCTGGGGCTCACAGAAAAGCCCCTTCTGCTACCATCTAAGGTGGAGTTACTTGTGATTTAGGTCCCCTAATCACTTGGTAGCCATTGGGGACTTAAAATACACCTCATCAATTTTGTAGACAGCAAAGCTATCCCACCAGTGCTCAGGACATGTAATTTTGCCCACTCTAGTCACAAGGCTAGCCTTCACAGTGATGTCATCATGGAAAACCAGGACAGCACAGAAAAGACACAGGGGTTGACAAAGATAAAGCCTCATAAAAGAGAAGGAAAAGGAAAAAGACCTAAACCCCATAAGGATCAAAACAGGACATTGCTTTAAGAATATAATGGATTCTTCTCTTGAACACTGAAAGGGAGAAAGAAAAGAGAGAGACCGACAAGTGTAACATTGGTGCCACTTATTATTATAGGTTTAGTGTGCAAGTGGTGACAATAAACATCAAAGCCCCACAGTTAGGAATTGTTATCCCATTTTCTCGATGAAAAAGAAATTGAGGCATAAAGAAACCATTTTCCTAAAGCCCCAAAGCTACCTTTTCAGTGGCAGGATTCAAACCCAGCTTTGTATTCCTCCAAAACTCGTCCTCTCTCCTAATAACACTACCTTTGAGTAAATGATAAGGACCTGAGTCCATCTTTCAGATAATTGCATCCAGACTTTCTTCAATGCCGTATTTCCTGCAGGACTAACATGACCTCAGAATGCACTAAGGAGCTCCCAGAAACCAGGGACCGTGGTTCTTGTTAGACTGTCCCAGTCCCATGGTCTCTTGTCCCCCATGCACCAGGCTCCACAAAAGTCCTGTAATGCTACATTTATGATTATCCGGGCTAAAGAGATTCAGAAAACATTTAAACAAACCTGCTGAAAAATCGTTTTGGTTTATCTTTTTTTTTTTTTTTTTAAGAAATTAATCCAGTTCCTGCTGGGTTTAAAGCAAAGGATGAAGATAAAACCCACAGCTTCTGAGAAATTAAACATTTATTTGGACTGGGAAAGCCATTTTATGTGAGTCGAGTTTGAGTTTTTTTGTTACCCTGGAAAATAAGCTGTGAATCAGTGTTTTAGTTTTTCTTCTAAAATTTCTTTCAGGCTATTAAAATTAGGCTTCTTATAAATTATGAAGTAATAGCCTGAGTGTTTTGCAAAGTGGAGTCCTGGGAGCTCTGTGCAAAAATGCTATTGTTTGCTGACAGTCTGTGTTAGCAGAAATCTCTAGGAAAGGCCTCAGCAAAAGATCCTAGGATTAATACACATTTAAAATTATCTCCTTATTATTTTGTTTTCTTCTTTTATTTATTTTTTCTTATTTGTGATCATAGAAACCCATACTGTAGTCTAGGAACCTGATAACCTCAAATTATGAATATTTTTAGAATTCCTAAATGCCTTATTTGTCTACAATAAGACAAATATCAAATATTTGTTAATAAGGTGATATGGTCTAATCATTTGTGTTTCCCTCAAAATTCACAAATTGAAATTCCTAACTTACCAGTTGATAATAATAGGAGGTTGTAGCTTTGGAAAGTGACTGGGTCATGAGGGTGGAACCCTTGTGAATGGGATTAGTGCCCTCATAAACAAGGGCCCAGAGGGCTGCCTTGCTCTTCCCATGATGTGAACACACAGCAAGAAGTCACCACCTGTGGGAATCAGCACATGGACATTCAAAAGTCACCAAATCTGTCATGATCTTGAGCATGGATTTTCTGGCTCCCATAACTGTGAGAAATACATTTCTGTGGTTTATAAGCCACCCATATGTGGCATTTTGTTATAGCAGTCTGAACAGGCTAAGACAATGAAGAATCTTATTCAACACATTATTTCTGAACATAGGCAGAGCAAGGAACAAGCACCTTACCAACACTCAGTACACCTTGCACATGAGCACTTTTCTCCTGCAAACCAGACTACGATGGAAATAACATGGTTGAAACAGAGGGCATCCACATGCTCCTTCAAGAAAGACCTTGTTGCAGAGCACAGGAGGGTCACCCAAAAAAAGCCTGTAGCTGTCAGCTTCTCCAGAGTTGCTTTCCCCAACAGAGTTTTCACCCCCAACACCACAAGCTGCTGCCTCTGGACTGACAAGGTGAGGTTCTAAGGTGCCACCATTTGCACCCAACACAGAGCAACTTTGACTGAAAATATCCACTCAAAAGCCCAACATGGCTAGCTTCTCATTTAAACTTCTTCCTCGTTTCTCATAACTACTGATCACCAATAAATGAATACATCTTATCCAAATTCCATCTCAGAATCTACTATCGACACTGAACAGTTTTCAAGCACTTAGTATGTATCAGATTTATTTGCCCTCTTGTTTCCTTCCACCGATGATCTTACAGATTAGATCTTATTATTACTAAATTCTATAAGTGGACAAAAAAAAAAAAAAACCTTGAAAAGAACAGATTTAGGATTTGCATTCAGGTTGCTCAACTTCAAAGCCTGCATATTTAACCACTGATTTTATTAGCTCTATTGGAGCCACATTTGGTGTTTGCAGGTAACCTCGTTACAGACAATGTAACCAGACAGCTGAGAATATAAAGGAAGGTAATGAGAACAAAAGGCTAAAATTCAAGAAAAACATTAATCTAGGAGGTAAATACACAAAATAAGCAGAAACTTCAGGATGAAGAAGGTGATCTATTGGCTAACCATAGGAGAAGGCAGGATTTCTGGATTTAAGAACTAGGAGGATAAAGCAATCAGCTCTGAGCAGCTCCAGGGGCTTCTCGAGTGAGCTATTTAACTAAACAGTGACTGGGACCAAAGGAGAACTGAGTTGACCTGTAGGTGAAATAGGATGGAATGAAGAGAACATTGGAGTTATGCTATGCAGGATCAAAAATTGTCTATTTATGTATACTTTGAAAGTCCCAAGATTTCCCCACACATTTTGGTCGTCAGGGAAATGAGTTGACATACTACTGAGAAACAGAAAAAGGACAGCTCAGTTCTTGCCACCAAAATGCTCCAGCAGGGTCCAGTAGGCTCCACAGCCAGCCTAGGGTCCAGGTAATAAGTCCAGAACTCAAGGAAGTGTTAGCCAATAAAAATTGGGTTAATATCTGGAATCAGAAGACACAGATTTGGGGAATAAGACCGGCAAGCAGAAATTTTAAGTAAGAATAGAACTTAAGCCAAACAGCAAACAGCACATAAGATAGTGTTACATCAGAGAATCTAACAGCCGGGCCAGAAACACTGCAACCTACACTGTCCATTAGGCATGGGGAGCTTTTAAATAAAAACGTGGGTGTCTGGGCCTATCTCCAACAGGTATGGGCCAGAGCATCAGTATGTTTTGAATGACTGTCATGCATAATGAGGGTAATGATCTAATGAGGTAGTGGTACAAAATGTAACTCTAAAACATAATGTTATCACGTGATACAATGCAAGAAAGTCCAGAGGTGAAATGATGAGGTTATGAGAGCCTTAGCCTAATCAGTGCATTAATCCACTTGAAAGGATTCATTGGGCAGTAACTGAAGGCAGGTCGGGTGTGGCTGGAGGAGGGAGGTCACTAGGGACCTGCCTTTGGGGTATATATTTTGAGAGTGGTGAAAGGAACACTCTGCTTCCTCGTGGCCATGTCCCAAGCCATTTTCTCTACTGCACTCTTTCTGCCTTGATGTTCTGCCACAGTTTAAGCCCAGAGCAATGGAGCCAGCCATCTGTGGACTGAGATTTCTGAAATTATGAGCTCCAAAATAAACTTTTCCTTCTCCAAAATTTTTCTTGTCAGATCCTCTAGTCACAGCGGTGGAAAGCTGACTAAAATGTATAACCAGATTCATATTGATGCCAAAGGAGCATTGCCAGGAGAGGTAAATCCCAAACTGTATATAATTGAGGTAAAGTTTCAGCTTTGCTTCAATTCTGAGTCATGCAGGCTGCTTTCCAACACAAAAATAGACGAGTGGGAAATGAACTGTGGCCCCAAGGCAGCTTGGATAGTGCAGCACCACCTGCCCTGAATTATTTTGCCAAGAAGGAAGTAAGCGGCCATCAAGGAACAGAGGGCATGCATTTAGCCAGTCCCCCTACAATCACATATTGTGAAATAATTAAAAGTAGACTGACTACGAATCTTTTAATAGAAAATTCAGATAAATATAAGAAAGCAAAATCGATTCAAGATAAGATTATGGCATCAAAATATAAATAAGTTCCTACATAATAACCGGAGACAATTTGGGGTCTAAACTACTGATTTTTCTCATCCTATTGCTCAGTTATTTCTTAACATCAGTTTTGGTTTTGGCAGCAGAGTTCTTTGATCTCTGGAAAGTTAGGTCCTTTGCCAGTTTTGCTAAAACAAGAAGTAAGAGGAAGTCAGCTGAAGGGACTTTGAGATGGTTTTCCTTTCTAGCTATCTGGGTAGAAGACATTTCCTGATGGAGGGAAAGACTTTTACCTTGCTATGCCTTCATGCCTTGCAGGCTGTACAACAGAGATTTTAGCCCATAGAATAGACCCCGAGGTCCGTGCTAAACATGTACGAGGCCAAAGAAAGGCCCTGTTCTCCTTCGAGAAGCCTGAGCCTCTGTTCTGTATCAGCGACTCAGGAAATTCTATTGTACACTAAAATTTGATAACTGACGGGAGCATCCTGTGTCTGAAATGCAGAGACTTTGATGCACAAATGAACTGTTGAACAAACCCCAGCGGTTGCTTACCTTCAAACATCTTGCTATGGAAAAAGAAAAAGAAAACCCTACTTAACTTATTGTAAGTAATTGTGGCTAAAAGCATTTTCATTTGATACACAGTCAAAGCAGAAAAGGCATCATAACCAATTACAATATTCTCAATGCCCATAGAATCAAAATGTTCCAGTATTTAAAAAAAAAAAAATCAGTGTTGGCCTGGAGGCCAAAGAAAAATTACTCTCTTAGACTTGTACAAAGGAAACACTGCCTGCTATGGTGAGCAATACCTTCAAAAATATTTCTGGAACAAGAGGTATAAAGAGAGTGTTTCACAAATCTCTTCATAGTATCTCAATCCAAAATACCAAAGCACAGTCCAGTAAAAGTGATGCTGGGAGATAAGAAGTACATTGCAGCCAGGTGTGGTGATGCACACCTGTAAATCCAACGACTTGGGAGGCTGAGGCAGGAGTATCAAAAGTTAGAGGCCATCCTCAGTAATTTAGCAAGGCCCTAAGAAACTTAGTGAGATCCTGTCTCAAAATAAAAAATAGAAAGGGCTGGGGATATGGTTCAGTGGTAAAGTACCCAAATAAACAGTATGCTGTTTCAGGGGATCTAACTTAAGCCAAGGACAAAATTGGTAGTGAGGTATTGCATAATGGTAATGAGGTATTGCATAAAATGGAATGATAAAAATTAAGAATCGAATCTAAGTATTGATTAATTTATTAGCATGTGCTTCTCATAATTTTGCTTCACATTCTTTTCCAACTTCTGATACAAACAGGAACTTCAAATTTATTCATACTTAACCCATGTTTCCCAAACAGTGCATAATAGCATTGCCTTCCTTAACTTCACTGAAGTATAAATTAATTTCAAACTCAGCTTATTCCGGTTATATTTTAGTTTTGCTTTGCATCCCCAGTTATTTTCTCCAGGCAGCCTTTAAAAAGTGTTTGAAACATTGCTGCCTTTTAAATAAGGGTAGCAGTTATCTCAGAAGGCCTTGGTCAGTACTGCTCATGGAACATCATGGAGAGTAGCCAATGGAGACATGTTGGGCAGTGGGATGCAGGTGCATGTGAGGGAAGGTTGTTTTAATGGTGGCCCAGCAGGACTTACAAGGCTCAGACTTGACCTGGTCATTGGGATCACTGATTAACAAAATGTTTGTCTTACATAAGAAGATAAGTGTCACTCTCTGATGACATGGGTTTGGATATAATTTACATCAACCTCCTCCCTGCCCCCCCTGCCCCAACCCCTGTTTGGTCTCGCCATTATCTCCTTCTGAAGGTCACACATTGCACCAAACACATGGTGCATTTCCTTGAGATTCTTTGGATCTGCCACTTTAATTATCCTCCCCTTCACCTCAGATATTTTGTGGATCAATACCCAGAGTTTCCTTTGTTGTACTGTCTCAGAGGAAGAATTACTTTGTCTTTATGTAAAATAATTATTCCACTTGTTATCTTGATGCCTTTCATCCTTACATCCCCTGGAACCTCACTGCATCAATCATCCCTGTCCCTTCATCCTCAATCCATCACTTTTCTCTTCCCTTCTGGTTACAAACATGTTTATATATATTTCTATCCTAAAACAAATCCCTCCTTTGATCCTGCCTCTGCATTAAACTATTGTCTCATCTCTTCCCTTTAATAGGGAGCTTCTAAAAATAATAGTCTAGGCTCAAAGACTTTGCTCTGTCACAGCCTCCACCAGTTTGTTTTCCAGTCCTTTGAAACTCAAGTCTTCCCTTCACACCCGACTGTATCTTGTTGTTTTAGAATGACTTCAATAAGCTAATTATCCAAGTCAATTGCTTTTTATATTGTTATCTTCCCCTCTGCACCATCTGATATTGCTGATCACTCTCTGCTTTTGAAATGTTCTTCACCCAGGGTGTCAATGACAGCTCTCTGCTTTTCTGGTTCAGACTGTGACTTGCACTTTCCCAACTAATTTTAACAGCTTTGCACTCAGAGCAACATTGCTCCCCTTCCTTGTATACACACACACACACACACACACACACACGTGTGCCAAAGCCTCCCTTTCAAAAATGATACTGGATCTACTCAAGCCCTCAGTTGAAAATGACTGGAATCACCAACTAGTGGGCTCAGCTAGCAGAGCAAAGGGGCAGAACATGGAGGTTTATCTCTGCTGGAAATGTAAGCCACCTCAGTGCCACAACTCCATTCCTGGGCCCTTTACATCTCACTGTGGCAACTAAAATTAAAATTAATTTTAATTTCTGGGCAAATTACTTCAGCATCTATTCACACTGATTTCTCACTCAATTAAGACCAGAATATATCTAACTGCTTGTCATCATGCCCATCCTGATAACTTTGCAAATGCTTCATATCCCAAAGGGCCTACTAATCTCACCCACAACACCTGGTATCTGACACAATTGCTTGTTAAGTTGTATAAAAATTGCATATTTATATATAAAATTTATATATATTAATAACATGCTATATGTAATTTATATATAAAGAAAATGTCATATAGCTTATATATAAATATATAATTATATGTAAATAATTATATAATAATAATTATATATAAATAATATATATAAATTATATAAAAACATTTTTTGTACTATACACACACATATTTTGAGCTTAAATAACTACCTACGACTTTAAAAAATAATTTTTATAGCATATTTGTACAGGAAGGGTGTAACTAGTAGTTTGTCAATTTTAAAGTCATGAGGAGGTTTTATCATTGAGCTACATCCAGTGATAAGGGCCTAAGACATTTTTGGTTTATTCCACTATTTCTCAAATGTACGATTTTCAGAACCCTTACTGCACAATTGTCCATTACTGGTCAAAGTCTATCTTGTTAATCTTCTTTTTAAAAATATGGCTCCCAGATTGTCAAAATCAATTCAGGGCTGTCACATAGCTATGTGAGTTTTATAGACACAGTTAAACCGAATAATCATTCTAACCAGCCATGTAGCCATTTGCTTTGTTTGGGATTAGTAATCAGAGAGGCGTGGTCCTTCTAATTGTGTGCATGGGAGGAGTGCATATAGGGAGAGCAAGTGCTTGTGTGTGTGTGTGTGTGTGTGTGTGTGTGTGTGAACGAAAGAGCAATTAAAGGAAGAACAAGGAAAGAATTTACTTCTTGTAAGTTACGTGTCCCTAAATGCACTCCACCATCACATACAACCTTTGAAAATGGATCTAATTTTCTGTGAAAATAGATTTGGGAGTAGAAATAGGTCTAAAAGAATAGCTGCCTGGATGCTTTGCTATCATTCAGTGATCTGGCAACAGATGGACAGGCACATAAACACTAATTAAGAAATAAGTGCCAAATTCAAGTCCCAGGATTTATTCATGAGACTATGAAAACTTGAAGACTTATGTGCAGATATGCATATTTATGAAGCTGAAACAATGGTATGTTATAGTTTCTTAACCTACAGGCTTCTTTATTTTATATGTGCATAAAACGATTATCCTTTCAAGAGGCAAAATTTTTGCCTGCACCTGTCTTCTTATATGATGAGTGAAAAACAAAGGCCCTGGTGTCATCTAAACTCATCTAGAGTCATAAATTTTAAAATGAATTCAAGACCTAGTCTGGCTATTGGACATTATCCAGTTGTGTCCTGAGTTTCATAACTTTTTAGAGCTTAATAACTTCTGGTGGTCTGCTAAGTTCCCACTGAAGGAAACCAAAAATGCTATTAGCTGTGTAAAAAAAAAATGAGCCCAAGTTTACACAATAAAAATCAGGTCTTTACTCAGTGACTCAGGGGGTGAGAAAAAAAGTAAGACTGATTTATTATGCTTACTTACATGCACATTAATTCATTCTAATTTTGAATAATGTGTCAAAATGGGTAATATTGGACTGTGGATATGGCTCAGTGGTAGTGTGCTTGCCTAGCATACTCAAGGCCCTGGGTTCAATTCAGAGTAGCACACACACCCACAGACACACAGGCACACACACACACAATGCTGAACATTCAAGAAGGCAATATTTTGAGTTTGTCTCAAACTTCCCATTCCATAATTTTCAAGGAAAATATCTCAAATGTTCTGAGAATTTTCCCCAATCATCTCAACCCAAAGACCTTAAACTGGAGCAATTATTTGGTAGCATGACTCAGGTTGGGTCATACTTTTTTCCTGAGAGGTACTGACAGACTGAGTGAATGATCCCTGCTTTGGCAATTGGGGGACTCAGACTGCCCCTGGGTTCTACAATTATGCCATGTAAAATGGGGATACTTTTTGAAAGTTACATTCCATGACATGGACTTGGGACAGCGAGAGGAAAAAAAAGAAGTATATATAATCACTTGGAAAAGCCCAAACAAAAGACATAGACAAAAGCACTATGATTTGAATGTGTCCCCCCAAATCCATCAGGAATCAGTTGGCTTAATCCACAATGTAGCAGTGTTGAAAGGAGGACCATTGAACAGTGATTAGATCATTAGGGCTCTGCCCAAATGAATGGATTAATGCTGAAGTGGATTTCTGATTAAAGGGTAAAGCAAGCCCCGTTCTCTCTATGCACGCACATGTCTTCTCTTACCATGTGATGCCTTCGCCATGTTATGACACAGCAATAAGGCCCTCACCAGATGTAGACCCTTGATTTTGAACTTGCCATGGTGCCTCTGGTTGTATGAGCCAAAGAAATCTCCGCTACTTAATTTTACACAACACTATTTTCTATAAATAGTGTCATTTAGAACACTGTCATTCCTATAACTAACCGTAGATAAGAATTCAACATATATCTATTGAGTACTGGCTGTTATGGTTTAGATGTGGTATCCCAAGAAAGCTCACATGTAAGACAATGCAAGAAGGTTTGGAGGAGAAGAAATGCTGGGGTTATAGCCTGAGCCTAATCAGTGAGTTAATCCCTGATGGAATTAACTGAGTGGTAACTGATGTGGTAGGCTGTGACTAGAGGAGATAGGAATTGGGGCATGGTTTGGGGGGATATATTTGTATCCAGTGAGTAGAGTCTCTCTCTACCTCTTGACTACTGTAATGTGAGCTGCTTCCCTTTATCACTCTCCCACCATGAAGTTCTGCCTCACCTCGAGCCCCAAGAAAATGGAGCTGGCCTTCTATGGACTTAGACCTCTGAAACCATGAGCTCTCAAATAAACTCTTTGTTTTCTATAACTGTGCTCATTGGGTCCTTTAGTCACAGCAGCAAAAAATGCTGACTACAAACCTGGCCAAGCATTTGTAGGAAAAGGACAATGGAAAGACCTTGGGAATCAGGAGAGTTTAATTGCAAATCCTAACTTGGCCCCTTACTTGCTTGTGCCATGAACAGGTTACAACCTAAAATTGCTTTTCTCATTATTATGACAATACTAAATTCATTCTTTCATTACAGAGGGCTTAGGTCTAGGTCTCAGAAGAGTGTCCTTGTGTTGAGAATATTTGCAATTGCACTGTGCTGGAGCTAGGAATTTTCCAGGTCTCTTATGGACCAGAGGGAAATGCTGGCATAGCATCATCAACGTATTGACAAACATAAGAGGCAAAGAAATAAAAGCAGCCAGAACCTAGAGGTGAGGAAAAGATTCATGGGGCTGAGAAGGAATTCTAAGTATCCACAGAAGTAGAGATGCTTTCACTTGGGTCAATAGACTACAGGATGTGTAGATACATTGAAGAGTCAAAAGAAGTGCCCTAGGAGCATCAGCTATGCCCTGCCCAACACTCTGTTTACAAATAGTTCAAGCCAGACCATTTCCTACACACTTGCTACTTCTTCCTCTGTAACTGCAATGTGAGAAACTGCAGAAGTTGGATGGTAGGCCATGGAATAGAGGTGAGGGACAACTAGAAAAACAGAAAAGTTATCTCAACTGCATTTTCCACTGGAGTCTTCCAGGAAGTCATAGGGAACATGGGAAACTTCAGCTAGAAATAGGGCAATGGATGCACTAGTGAGGCAACAATGGAAGAACCTTCCTCCCTAATCCCAATTTTAATTATACCTTGCATTTTTCTTGTTCATTTGGTGGAATAACTAAGTAATTATTATTTTCCAGGTACTATGTTAAATGCTTTACCTATATCATCACATTTTGTTTTAATTCTCACAATAAATTTGCAAATTGGGTAAATTTTCATTTCAAGAAAAATGAAACTTGGGGAAGTTCAGACTTTCCCCCTAGTCTTCTATGTAGTAAGGGGCAGAGCTGAGATAATAATTGTTTCTGTCTGATGTTCTTTACCACTGTGCTTTTACCAATACCATGTACTATTCATGCAAAGAAACTATTCTTAATTTATAATTTAGACAAAAAGTTTGAGAATAGGATATCTTACAAAACACCACACAAAATAGAACAGATTTGTTAATTTATATCAGTGTGTATGTAGACTCTGAAATGTTTTTAAATTATGGATAAATTGGTGGTAATTGGACTGAATTTCTTCTATTTTCTTATCTTTACTTCTAATATTTCTACTACATATTGTTTTTTTAAAAGAAAAAAATGACTTTTAAATTAATTTAAAAAGTTCTCTTCTTGGTCTTGGTTTATTTCCTTAGGATTAATTAGGTAGCTTCTCTATCCCTAAGCTGATCTCAATATTTCTGTCATGTAAATTGGTAAGTTCTAGCCTCTCAGGCAGTTCAACTCAAAGCTTCTATATTTGTTTGCAATGTTAATAATTCTCACAAGAAATTCATTGTTAAGAGCAAGTTAGAATCTATTCAGGCAAGGATACTCAATCATTTCAAAGCTTACTATGTACAATACTTTTATTAATTATGTTCTATCAAAATATTACATCAAGAATACGGTGAAACCGCATGCTCTATTTATAAATACATTCAGAAAAGGCAAAACCAGAATAGAAAAAAGATGAGTGATTTTGAAGGTCTGGGGTGGGGAGAGAATTTGACCACAAATAAAAGTCAGTTATTTTGCTAGAGAATGAATTTGTTCTATAATGTTGCTATAAAACTGTGTTTATCCAAGCTTCCAGAATTGTCCACTGAAAACCAGCAGATTTTACAGTACGAATATTATATTTTCATTTTAAAATGTGGGAAGAAATACAATGTAAATATCAACATTCTATTGTCAATTTTACTTTTTAACCATATGAGAAATTTTTTTCAGTAAAAGAGCTGATTGCTAAAACTTTTTTCTTATCCATACCACTACATTTCATTTTTATTCTCCTTTTGGTTTTCTGTCTCTTCTGATGATTATACAAACTTCACTTATAAATAGCATTAAAACCAGGCACATTGGTAAATTCCTATAATAGGTACTTGGGAAGCTGAGGCAGGAAGAGGTCCAATTTGAGGCCAGTCTGAGCAACTTAGTGAGACCTTGTCTCAAAAAATTTTTAAAAGAATTAAGAATGTGGTTAAGTATTAGAGTGCTCTTCAATCCAATTCCCAGTACTGTCTTTCCACTAAAGAACATTGAGCCATGGGTAAAGAAAGACATTATATACTTATTCATATGCCCTGGAAAAAAGATTCATTTATGTATAAAATAAATGTTTTCACAGAGCCTTGCATGTGCTAGGTAAGTGCTGTACCACTGAGCTACATTCCCAGCCCTAATTCAATTATGAGGGAAATATTAAGTGTTCAGTGATGTTATTTTGTTCATTCTGGTCTTCATCTGTGGCTGTGAATTACCCTAGGAGTTTCATAGAAAGGGCTGGATCTGGTTCCCACCTCAAGGGATCCAACATATTGTTGAGGTCTAGACTTGATGCTAGGATTTAAAAATCTTCCCAGATTATTTTAAGATGACCACAGTTGAGAACCACAATCTAAAGTGTATAGAATACACTTTGTTCTGACAGCAACTTTCTCACTTGTACCTATTCTGAAGTATGTAAATGCTTATTTTTAGAAAAAGACTAAGGCTATGGAGACAAAGCCATCACACCATGATTTCCTGATCCTGGGGAACTGATCTGAGACTGTGTTAATGACTCATGATGATAAGACATTTCTTTTCCAAGTGGCATCTGTCTTACACAAAGGTTTCAGAAGCATTTCAATTTGGCAACTTGGTGTTCAGTCAAGTTGACAGCTGTGGGACAGTAGGAGAATTGGACCATCCAGTTTTTCCAGTTGTACTTGGTTGGCAGTTACTCTACCTGAACATAAGTAACATTTTGTTGTGTGAAGATAATTACAAAATCTATCACCCAAGAGAAAACAGAATGGATTCCCAGATGGAGATAAGAATGAAAAGTGAACCGCCAACACAGTTTCAGATTCACGAGATAAGGGAAAAATAAATCTGAACTGACTTCATTTAGCAAAATTTGTGTGATTGTTGATGTCTAGTCCAGAATCACGCCTGGCCATTCCCAATCAAAAAGACACAGATCTTTCAAAGAGGGGGAGTTGAAAAGTATATGTTATATACTTTCAATATTTACTGATTATAGGTTCCTACTATAAAAGGTAAATACTGGGGTGAACATCAATAGTCCTATGTAACACTCCCACTACAGCTTTGTGGGTGAGTTTTAGGATGAACAAATAAAGGTCAGGTGATACCCTCCTGCAATCTCATCAACTTGGAATTCCAGCTAAGGCAGTAGGATTGCAAGCTCAAGATCAGCCTGGGCAACTTAAGGAAGTTTATTAACAAAAGTCAATAAAGAGCTGGAGATGTAGCTCAGTGGTAGAAAGCTGTGCCTAGCAAGTGTGAGGTCCTGGGCTCAATTTTCAGTACCACCAAGAAAGAAAGACAGAGAGAAAGAAAGAAACTACTCTTAGCTTCAGTTTTTACATTGTTTAAGTGTCTTTAAATATATGCTATATCCTATAGTAATCTAACTATTACTATTTAAATGATAGGGTATTATGTAAGTGTTACACAATTAAGGCATTATCACCCACATGATAACCTTTGATTTCAGCTACCAGAGAATCTCATAAAGCCTGAGATCTCTCCTATGCGATGATCACTTTAGGTGTCCACAGCTTGTAGCCGACATTCTTGTCATGAGATCCCTCTA
The DNA here is from genome assembly GCF_052094955.1 of Ictidomys tridecemlineatus. Lineage (NCBI taxonomy): Eukaryota > Metazoa > Chordata > Mammalia > Rodentia > Sciuridae > Ictidomys > Ictidomys tridecemlineatus. Next base: position 20,401,672 of record NC_135484.1, read on the forward strand.
GCCTGGACCAGCTGATTCTTACCAGATGAGATGGAAGGAGCCATGCATACGTGGATCACTATAAAATCAGACTTGTCGATTTGTCTAGGCCCTTGAACCTCAGTTCCCTAAGTTCTGGCCTTTATGTCCCATTCTTGAGTCTCTCTTTTCATACTTTGAGCACTAACCCACTTCCTTCCTAATGTCTACACTATCTTGCTTTTCACTTCTCCTGGATTCTAAAGCTTTGACCTCAAAACCGTGGCCAGGCTGCTTTGAATTCTGCCTGTCTTTTACTGCAGCATCTCAAGCTTCCCAGCTGAGATCTAACTAATTCCTCCTTAATTTACGAATCAGCTCCTACTGATCAGATTTACATTATTATCCAGCTTTACATTACCACAAGGTAATACCTGAAATAGCTAACTTAGAAAAAGAAAAGTTTTATTTAGCTCACAGTTTGTGGTATTTCAGTCAGAGTCCAAGAACAGGTGATCCTCATTTCTTTGGTCTCTAGTAAGGTGACAATCATGGTAGGAGCATATGTGGGAACAAGAGACACATGTTGGCGAGGAGCAGTGAGAAGGAGGACATGAGGGTCGAGGAGAGCTCTGTTAATAACTCTGAACAGCCCCCATGACCTACAGACTCCCCACTTGGCCCTGTCTCACAACAGCACCACCCTGCAGACCAAGATTTCAACCCTCAGGAGACTTGAACAACATTCAATCCATCACACCTACCAAGACTTTCCACCTCAGCACCGACACCCTAAGAAGCAATCCAGCTTACTGATATTTCCTGTGGGCTAAGACCTGTGCTAGGCACTTTGGAAAGAAAATACTGTCATTGTTATATCAGAGGAAGGTAAGCCTTGGTGATCCATCTCTGGTATGACAATGATTTTTTGGATGTCTATAACTCAGATGAGTCCATGAGATTTATGATATTTCTAACCCAATCCAGCCCAATGCAAAGCACCATTAAATTATGAAACCCAGAATTTAAGTCCCCCTACAAAAGTGAACTCAGTCTTTTTACTAATTGCATGTACTTAGGAAGAATTCAAGAAACCTTTGTGTTATTACTGGAGAATCATCCTAGCTCTCTGGACTTGTACTACTACTGAAGAACAGTCAAAGAAATCTCAAGAATAATCAAATAAATCTCACCTTTTAAAAAGTGACTTTATGGAGAACTTTAAAGGTACTTAAGTATTTTCTATTTGCAAAACATTTTATTTAAGGCCATGATATTTACCTTATCAATGAATTTACCTTGCTCATTTCTGTATTTCTTGGTACATTCAAATATTCATTTATTTGGTATATATTTATGGAGTGCCTATAATTTGCCATAAACCATTTGGGGTCTAGATAAGTAACAATGAGGGAAGCAAATGTAATTATAAATCTAGCAGAGAACAGAAATAATGTGTTAGTCTGCTTTCCATGACTGTAACAGAATATCTGAGATCATTGAGTTAAAAAGAGGAAAGGTTTACTTGGCTCCTTATTTCAGAGGTTTCGGTTTATGACCAGTTGACACATTAAGGCAGGGAGCAAGTAGGAGAGCAAGCTTCTCACGTCACAGAAACCAGAAAGTGGAGTATGCAGGGAAAAGAAGAGCAAAGTCCCAATATTCCCTTCAAGGACATGCCCCCACATGACCAGAAGAGTTCCAACTAGGCCTCATCTTTCATGGTTTCCACCACCCTTCCAATAGAGTCTTGTGCTGTGGACCAAGCATTTAACCCAGGGGTTGTTGAGGGACACTTATCCAAACCTTGGTGGACAATAAAAAGTAATTTTATATAATTAAGAACAGTTATTTGAAAATTAAAAGGTGCTTTAACAAAAAAATAATATGTCAGAAGCATTACTATTTTAGATAGGATTATCAGGGAGGGATCAGATAGTATTTACTATTAGGGAGGGATCACCAAGAGGGAAACATTTAACCTGAGACCAGAAAAATGGGAAAGATTCTTTCATACCATGAAATGTTGGGAGAGAGTGATCTCTGTCTAGGAGACTGGCTAATAAAATATTATAGCAGCCAAGAGTCTCAGGAGCAGTCAAGGGGCACTGTGATTAAAGAATAGTGAGTTGCATGAGATGATGCTGAGAGGGTGGAAAGGATCAGGGCAGATGAGTACATATGGGTCATGAGGATTTTTATTTCAAGTATGTTGAGGATCTGTGAATACATTTGTTATGGTTGATTCTGTTTGTAAACTTGACTGGGTCATAAGGTGCCCAGCTATTTTAGAAAACATTATTCTGAGTATCTTTGAATGAGATCAACATGAAATCAGCAGACTCAGTGAAGTAGATTGCTGTCTCCAATGTGGGTGGGCCTCATCCAATCAGTTGAAGCCTTGAATAGAATAAAAGGGCTGACTCTTTCCTAAAGTAAAATGGGATTCTACTTTCCTGTCTGCATTTGAACTGGGACATAGACTTGATCCCTGACTTCAGACTCGAACTGAAACACTAGCTGTTCCTGGGTCCTGATCCTGCAGGACTTCAGACTAGAACTGCACATTTGCCTCTCTGATTCTCAGATCTTCGTCTCACATTGAAACTAGAGCATTGGTCCACCAATGTCTCCAGCTTTTTGATTCACTTTGATGATCTTGAGACTTGCCAAATTCCAGAGTCCTGAGAGCCAATTCCTTATAACAAATCTCGTGTGTGTGTGTGTGTGTGTGTGTGTGTGTATGTGTGTGTGTGAATGTGTGTATCTGTGTGTATGTGAGTGTACGTGTATGTCTCTTTGATTCTGTTTCCTGGAGAACAAAGTCTAAAACAGAACTAAGTACTTGAAGGTTTTTTAAAGCAGAGGATGAATACAATTCCATTTTATTTTAAGAACATCTCTGATTACATTGTGAAGAGTTGTAGACAGAGGGAGGTTGTGGTAAGCATACTACTGTTTTTAATATTCCTTGGCCTTTGTGTGAAAGGATAAACAGCCTATGAATTGAAATCAACCTTGGTCTGTGACTTGCCTTGTTGAATAAGTATGAGCAGAATATCTTCTGCCACATCAGAGTGGAAAAGCAAAACATCATCAAGCAGTTGTGCCTGTATTTTTTCCTTTGTTCTTAAGAGCAATACATCCCAAAGATGACCTACTCTTTCAGCCTAGGTCCTTGAATAAGAAACACTGAAATAGAGCCACAGCCCACGTGTAACTTGTACAAATATCACACTCCTATCATCCTAAGTCACTGACATTTAGGGATTGCTTGTTACTACAGCATAAATTGGAGTATGCTGACTGACACAGAGTAGTCACAAGACCACAGCATTTGTCCAGGTGAGAGAAACTGATTGCTTAAATACTTCCAGTGGTAGTAAAGATAAAGAGGAGTAGAAAGACTTGAGGGAATTGTATATTGTGATAGTTAATTTTATGACAACTTAGCTAGAATATGGTGCCCAGTTGTTTGAATAGATATTTATCTGGATTTTACTGTGACAATATTTGTAAATGTAATTAACATCAATAACATGTTGGCTTAAATACAGCATGTTACTGTGAATGATGTAGGTGTGCCTCAGACACAGAGAAATACATAAGACTTCCCAGAGAGAAAGGGATTTCGCCTCAAGACTATAATACAAAAATCTTGCCTGGGTTTCCAGCCTGCTGATCTACCCTAAGAAATTTGGATTTGACAGCCCCAATAATCATTTGAGTCAATTCTTTAAAATACATCTCTTTCTCTCTTCTTTCACGTATATGGAAAATGAAAAGAGTATCGATATTAGCTGAATAACTCTGACTGGTACAGACAGATTGGAATGGCCTTGCTGGAGTGTCAGATACGGCAAAGAAAGAGTGGTGGCTATCTCTAAGGTTCCTGTCCTGTGCACCTAGGTACATAACAACGGGTACGTAACAATGAACTATGGTTGCATTGGGGAGAATGGAATTGAATCTGTAAATTCAAGACGAATCTCGAGACACTTGTGTTGGTTAAACTGTTAACCATTGCTTAAGAAAAGTTCTGACAGCCACTAAAACTTCATTGATGAAAATTTAAAAAGGCAACCAAGTATCATTGGTCTTTCTCAGTTCCATGGAAAATAAAAGGTCTATCCAGGAATTGTGAGCAGACAGTAGGAAAATCTTGTCGATAAAGCACTCCCTTGAAACCAGATATTGATTTTCCCCACATTATTTAGTAACATATATCAAAAGCCCTTCACCAGCATCCTGGTCACCTAAAAAGGCTGCATTTAAAATTGTGAAGGTAGAAGAAAGCCCCCAAGTAGTTCTGAATTTCAGAAGCCACCTGCAAAACAATTACATCCTTCTCCACTGGGTGCCTCTTTCCTTTACACCCCAGCCAAGCAGGCCGGGAAGCCCGGAAGCCAGGGACTGAGAAGACGATTTAGAGCCCTCCGTGGCTATGGGAATAAGGCATTAAGAATTCAACACAGATCTCTCATGCAGATGAGCCTCACTGAAAACACAAAGAGGGTATAAACCTGGAGGTCCCCATGCAACCAGGGTGCACAACACCATAGGTCTGTCATGAGACTAGACTAGCAGAACAACGGGAAGTCAGACAGAAAATCATGGGTCTCAAGAATTGTACGCTATGCTTTCACCTCTACCTTTGATTCTGCTATTCTGAGATAGAAGGGCCTAGAAGGCCATGTTCATTATCAACTTGATTACCTCATTGTAGCCCAACCATACCGGGCAAAATAATCAACCCAAAATTTGTCTTAAAAGTCACATTTACAGTTGTGTGTGGCTTAACAATAGGCCTGCATTGTGAGAAATAGGTGGCTAAGTGATTGCATCATTCTAAAACACATCATGGAGCACACTTACACAAACTTGGAAGGTATAGGTCAGCCACTCTATGTAGCCTCTTGATGCAATCATGTACGAGGCTGCTGCTAACCTGGCAGACTGTTTTACAGTAAACGTTTTTATAAGTAAAAGGACTAAATTCTAAAATAACAATGAAAATTATAGTAAATACATAAACTATTAACATGGTCATTTATTATCATTATAAGGTATTGTGTACTGTACATAATCATATGCACTACACCTTTTTTTTATGACCGGCAGATTAGTAGGCTTGTTCACATCACCATGCGTCACCACGGGTGTGAGTAACATTTGCACTGATTCACAGTGGATACCTGTCCCTACTTGATAGGAATTTTTTAGTTCTGTTATAATCTTGAGGGACCACTGTGATATATGCAGTTTGCATATACTAATTGTGGTGATGCTGTCTGTGACTGTGTTTATAATTTTAAATAAGTATGATAACTACAACTAGAGCCTCCCTCTTTACTCCGGGTTCTCTTACTAATTTCTTCACTTTGTGTGTGGCTTAAATCTTTTAAAAAGGAAGGTCCCTATAGCATCCACCTGAACTTTTTTTTTTTTTTTTAATCTCAGCTTCAGTTTACAGGCTCTTGTTTTGACAGTTCAGCTGCTGCCAGGAGCCTTATCAGTAAGAAAGTACAAGGATCCCTTTCTTTGATGTGTACTCACTTCTGCCAGCAAAAAAGGTTACTTACAATTATAATGGACAGAAATTTTCATTCTTGAAACTTTTAAAGGACATTTCCAAGGATCCTAGGGGACTAGATGCAGGTCACATGGCACCTCCTGGATCCCCAGCTTACCTTTTTTTCTTCCCTATCCCAATTTCACATGTAGTTTTTCTCTTTCCACTGAGACCTTCAGAGTTGCTCCTGTAGGGTGGGATCTCTACAGCGGATGCACCTCAGAACAGAGCGTGAATAGAACAACAGTGGTGAGGTCAAACCAAAAGGGCACCCCATTTACCTTTTCCTCCCCCACAGTGTCAAAAGTCAATAAACTCCCCATTCCCTCCTGTAGCTGAAGATAGAGAGTTCAAGAGGAGAAACGGAGAATCTCCAAGAAAGACCACACCCAGGGCTTTCGACTGTTAGGATGCTGCTTTCTTTCCTCTGTTAGATTCAGAGCCTTCCAGCCATGTCTCCCAGATTCCTGGGAGGTAGGATTCCCAGTCAACAGGACATTTTATAAATGCCAGTGATACTTTAAAAAATCCTCACGAATTTTTAATAGACTGAAAAACAAAACTTTGCAAAACTTCAAAATTCTTATCCCAGGGCTTTACTCCTTTCCATCTTCCACACCCTCCAATCCCCAACATTCCACTGAGTTGAAAGCCCCACTCCTCTCAGATACAGAGTCCCTAGTTGCCACCACAGTGGAGAAGCAAGGATGTTCATATGGAGAAGGAGAACTTATTTTTCATTCTTCCATGAAAGGCCCCTCCTTACCCTTACCTCGTTTTACCCCATTGAAGAGAGCCTTATCTTTTTCCTGATGCTTCTCTCACTGAAAAAGTTACATCCTGGGAGAAGCCATTTCAGTTTCTCTGACGATCATTACAGGATTGAAGTCCAGCCAAGTCGTTCAGAGTGTGTTCAGTTAATTTGCCTGTCGAGCTACATCCATCCATCTGCCCTCCACCTTGGAAAGGTGCTAGCACCTCTTTATCTTGAGTAGGCATGCATTTTGAGAATTAACTTGATCCTGGCAGCTTAGCCATCCTAAACCTAGAAGTTTCAACCCATTTCCTCTATCCTAGAGGAAAAACTGAAATGATATGTAAAATACAATTGTGAACAGGATAAGCCGGGAAAATAAAGAGAATCATTAAGCACTGATTCTTTACCAATTCTGCCATTGACCTTCAAGTATATTATCTCATTAATCTAAAAACCATGGTGTAAACCAGGTAGTAATATTTCCATTTTTAGAGATGAATAAACTTAGGCTTACTGGTTAAATAACTGTCCTGAATTTTCCTCATTGTTATGTAAATTGTGAAGTGTGATTCACAGACGTCCATTATTTCTGAGCAAACACAGTATCTTTCAAAAACAAGATATAGCAAAAGAAGATGGGAATTATATAAAACTAGGGGAAATCAATCGTCATTTTCTTGAAAATACAGGCAAATCTTCTAGTGATTTTATGGGCTCTGTGGCCTGTGCAGATGATGTCCCCAGACAAATTTCTTCCACTTTGCTATATCTTCTTTGACTTAAAATCATTCTGTTAAGGAAACAACACACACACACACACAAAAAAAAAATAGTACAGTTTAACAAATTTTTATCATTCATACTTTTAGTGAAGGAGCTCCCAATACTTTTAGGAAGATGGCCTACTTTTCCCCCAAAAGCTTGAACATCTGGAACATTTCAAACTCCTCTATAAAAATTGTGTTCAGGGCCAATTTATCAACCACATAAGGATATGTGCTTCATTGTGCATATTCATATATTTTTTCTTATCCTAGCTTCCTTACCTACTTTTCATTGGGTTCTAAATAACTTGATTTATTTCCAAAACTAAAGGATAATGTTTGGATATTGTGATAGAAATCCAAACTATGTCTATAAGAGTCTAAACAAACTCCAAAGACATTCTAAACAACAACAGAAAAACCGAAATAAGTCTATAACTTCCTAGGAGTTTATTTCAAAGGTGCTTAAACTCCTTTGAATACAAAAGTGAAGGCATCTTTGTTATCCTTTTCATTTCCTAACCGAAAGTATTTTCTCACTATGGTATAAAAAGAAAAAAAAAATCTATTCTTTCCCAAAGTTAGGAGGCAGGACTTAAACCTGTTTCTCAGAGGTACTGGGAACATTGATTTTCCATGTTATGGTGTTTGTCAGTAAGAAAATAATACGTGATTAAGGGATGTATAGTCAGGGATCTTGAAAGAAAAGGACAGAACAGTGTGTAATATGTAAAACCCAAGGATTCAGTAGGCAGATGCAGATGAATCCCCACCCACTGAGATCTCATTGGAAACACAGATGAGGGACTAACCAGTTGAGGCAGATGTTGGCAAGGAATAGAAGCTAAAGCTAGAATGTTCAGCCAAGCATCACAGATTTGCAGCCTAAGAAAAAAAGAAAGAAAGAGATGATGCTGATAATGGCACATGTGTTAAAAACAATTGAGACTGTTGAAGACAAAACACAGAAGCAAGAGATTGATGGCTCTAAACTAAGACTCACTGGAAACAAAAAAAGAAAAGAAAAACAGAGCTTATTGTCTGACAAGAGAACTTTGTGGACACTGACAGACAAACCTAAGCATTTATCTCTTGAGCTGTTAATAAACTGAACACTTAGGAGCTTATGTGCTCAGAGTTACCAAAAGGAGTCTGTACTGAGAGATAGTTCTCAATAGCTGTCTTGTGTTTCTGCTGAAAGTCACTGAGTCTTTTGTTCTGGACTGTCTTTTCAAGGATGTTGATAAAGCAAACAGTTTTGGAAGATAGAGAGGGTGTCTCTTTCTGCAGTGAAGGGCAGATCTTTGCTGCCTTCTGCGGTAATAAAGATAAAGTCTTCTGCAATAAAGGTGGAGCAAGTTTGCTAACGACTCTTATAAAAAAAATGGGTTTCCTCAGGTCTGGTTCATCAGGATCTCTGCACCAGCCACCTTGGGAACAGGAGACAAAGGAAACCAATGGGAACACAAAGCCTAAAAGGCTTGTTGTGCTGTGGGTAATAAAGTCCTTTGTCTCTGACCCATGAGTTTCATGTCTTCTGTTGGCATCCTCAAACCTGTCAGGCTGCCTTTTTACCTGGCAAGGAGGGTAAAATATCAGACTTTTCCTGGTTCTTGATAATCTGCACCTTCTAAAAAGAGAATCACACAGAGTCTCTTTATAAACTTTCTCAAAGCCACAACTCTTTATCCACTAGGAGACAATGAAAGCAGACAAGTATGTCTATTAAAGAAATAGATACAATCATAAGAAAAAAAAATGCTATGAAGTACAAAGCCAAAATCATATTTTAAATAACATAAATGAAGATAGACAAGCAGATAAATAGATGACAGGTACAGAAAATCACATTTATATTTGGGTGTTTGAGAATTTATAGATATGTGTGGGTATTCATGTGTGTTTATGGGTAATGGACTCTGTATCAATATATGTTAAGAACGTATGCATACAGGAATAAAAATCCACTTGTAGTTCAGAATTTGTATTTTAAAATAGTATTCCACTGGCAAGATAGTGAGCTCTCCCCCTCAATGAAATGACTTGGAGATGAAGTAAATTGGTTTTCTCTTTATTTTTCTCTTTGGCTTCTATCTTTGGTGAACCTTCAGGAGAAATGATGCTGTATGAAAATTAGGTCTAAAATTGGCTCATTCATTTCAATTTTATTGCTTGTTCCCTAAAAGAAAAATGGAAGAGCAATAAATGATCTCTCGCCTCAGCATTATCAATTTGTATTCACTGTGCTTTATATCTCCCATTCAGACATGGCTGTGTCCTGACCTTCCTTTTAATTTAGTTCCAATATATTTTTAGCATTTTATCTCATGCCCAGTCTCAGAGACTTCTGGAGCATTTCACAGTTTTCTGTGGTTATATTTCATGAAAATCTCAAACATCGAATTTAGTCTTTACATTCCATACCTAAACATGGAGTTAAGTTTTTGTTTCACGGACTTTGGACTCAGCATGTTTTCCTAGGACTTTCAGAATTTTTTTATATATATATATCAGCAATAATCTGTACTAGGAAAATAAATTGAGGTGAAATGTAGGTTTTCTCTAATTTCTGCAAGTTACTCTAATATGCACGCTCATTACCCAGGAGGAGTACTGCATACAGCTAGAGGCTGAGAGGTGAGCTTCTCAATGCACAGACCCCCCCAAACCTCCAAAGACTTCCTTCTGGCTCCCTGGAAACTGATACAAATGCTTCCACTTACTTTGATGTATTTTTCCTATTAACTCTAGGACTAGCATCCAGAAAGAGTACTGGGAAACAGTTTATGCTCAAAGTAGTCAGAGCCCATCAAGAGTAAGGGCCCCACATTTCCCATTTCTTCCTTTTTAATTCTCCATGTTTGAGTAATGACAAACTACTTATAATTGTCATATTACCACTTCTTCCTTGTGATAATATGCCTGAATGATATGACTGTAAGTTCTACATTTTAAAAAGTTTACACTGTTCACAGGCCACATGGATGCATACTCTCATTCTTATCATAATAAGCCTTCCTCAAAAATGATTGTTCTCTTTCACTTTTGACTTCATTAATTTTCATGTAGCTTTGGGTCCAGTTCCATTTTCCAGAAGAATATACTTTTTCTGTGAAAGTAATTTTAAAAAAGAAATATTTTTGCTTAATTGACCCTTAAAAGTAAAGTTGATGTAAAAATTGTGCATGCCAGAAGCTCTGGGGTACAAGGATTAAGTCACTATTAATGATCTTCACTTTCTCCCAATAGTGCATTATTCCTGTAACTTAAGGTTGACAGTTTGGGAAGCAAAACAAAACCACGGTCTCCTTCAGACTTCATTGCAGACTAGATAAATGTCACCAACATCACATCTTAGACTTTCCAGTTCTTTCTTTTCCTTGTCTGTTTTAACTCTGTGTCCTACTACTTTGGAATTTCTGTTTTTTTCTCCAAATTCTTTGGGGTGCAATTATACTTACAGTTCCCTGGATTTTCTAAATTTAAAATCTTCCTTTGATCCAATTGCTAGCTTTGCTTCATTTTGAACGTGTTCTTTGATGACGTGTCCCTGAGGTATGTGCACTTCCAGGAATCTATCGTCATAGTTCTTTGTCCCAGAATGGTTTTAAGCCTACAGTAATAGCGTGTTTTTGATTCCTTCTAACTATTCTCCACTGAAGTATTTCCTTTAGTTATTCAACAGAATATCAGGCATCTACTATATGCTGGATATGTTGTTAGCCACAGGAACAATGAGAGATGGTTCCTCCTTTCTTTGAAATTACAACCACACATAAATATTAGCAGGTGTTTTTTTTTTTTGGTTGCACATAATTAATTTTTAATACTTAAACTCTGAAATGTCAAATCTACTAATCTATTTGAAGCCCTTCACACTTATCTGTATTTTATCTTTCAAGAATAATTTACATATATAAAATAAACTCTTCAAGGCTAGAACTTAAAAAAAAAAGTTTACATACAAAGTACTGTAAGCTATTTTTTTAAAAAAGAATTATCCAGAAGTAGAAATGAAAGAACTCAGAATATTGAGAATGTCTGTCCGTCATCAAAAAAGCAACGCAAAACAGACAAAACCCAGGGACTCAGGAAAACCAATTAGCCTTTCAAATTTCATTGCTTTCATCTGTTAAATAATAGGTTGGAGTAAATGTTCTCTAGCTCCCCATCTAAAATTAAGTGATTCTAAATGTAAATGTCTTTCCGGTGTGAAATATTGTTCTAACCACATTTCTCATGGAAGTTCAGTGAAATGTAAACATTCAGCCAGCAGATGCAGATTAACTGGCTGGAGAGGACAGAATTGCACTGAAATTCCCCACCAGGAGCAGTCCAGGAGGATGGTCAGACCTGTCCATGTGTATGGGAAATAATTAGCTTTCATGTACCTCCTCCTCCCTCCACAAGGTCAGGCTCGGTGCCATCAAAATATTACTAGTCTTTTCTTCTCTATCTGGTGACCAGCTTTCCAAATGTATTAGCAAAATTTAGCTGAAAAATTATTTGTGATTGGATTTACATAAGTGTCACATTTATTAATCAGATCTAGGCAGAGGAAAAAATGTATAATATATATAGTATATGTATATATATAGTGCATGTGTGTGTGTATATATATAGCATCTGATGAAAATAGACCTTTTCTGTACCCTGTAGGGATTACCAATACTATAATGTACAGGCAACCAGAAAATTCAATGTGGATTACCAAATCACAACTTTTGCAGTGTTGACAATTACAGTATTACCTATTCCAGGGACATCAAAATAGGAATGTTGGGTTGGTGGCAGCAGACATCTTCCTGGTGTAATTTTAAATGTACATTCTATACAATTTATTTTTATGCAAAATAGCAGAAGTGAATTTTCACTATTCATTTAATGATAAAATGAAGCACATTTCAGATATTGGTTTTGAGGGAAAAAGTGTAATTTTCCTGCTTTAAATAATCATTTTTGTTTCCAGAAAGGAATTTCATGACAAGTCCCTATTAATTTTTGGTATTGTGTCTATATACCACAAAGCTGGTATTTGGCTTATACCTTACTATATAATAGTTAATGTTATAACCTTGAAATGAATCTTACTCTCTTTTGACTTAAAAGATAGTCATTGACTGAACTCCAGCTTTTCTGTTTCATTGACAATACAGGTTTTTTGTTGTTGTTGTTGTTATTAAATCAATAAGTTCACTTTTGTTAAACCTTGACCAAAGTTGAAATTACACAGACATGGTCATATAAATGCTACTAGAAAACAATGCCACTGAACATGGATTACACCCATTTTATACATTTCTGATGTTCTATTTTAAAATATACACTATTCATCACAAGAGACACATGATTTAACTCATAGCATTCCAAAATCTGTGTTGTCAGAAGATTTCTAATAGCTTTATTATAAATGTATATATAATTATTACTTGTATTGAATGCATCTTTTATTATTATTTCAGACTTTCAGGGGCAGCCCATAATATTGCAATGGCTAGAGATGCACAGACTCTTTTCATATAGAGTAAGCAAGTCTCCTGGATGACATACAAACCAAGTTAAAGAATATATTGTAGCCAGACACAGTGCCTGTAATCCCAGTGCCTCATAAGGCTGAGTCAGGAGGATCCTGAGTACAAAGCCAGCCTCAGTAACTTAGCATGGTACTAAGCAACTCAGCGTAATCCTGTGTCTAAATAAAATATTAAAAGGGGTGTGGATCAGTGGTTAAGCACCCCTGAATTCAATCCCTGGCACCAAAAAAAATTGATAGATTGTACAGAAATAAATTTATTTTCTTTTTAGAGTCTTAATTTAAAATGTATTATAAAATCATATATATTAGGTATCTTGAAATTTTATGTGCCATTCATTGTAAAGCAATCTAAGATCTAAGAGGGTGATAAATATTTATTAGTATCTAAATTAAATAGATGTGTTTATGTATTTTTAGTTTTTGTTATGAAAAATAACCATCATATAAGAATCACTTAAACTATTTTTTTTTCTTTCTGTTCTTTCTCTTTTTTTCTCCATACCATTTTTTGCTATTTCAAATCTCACCCTCTCATAAATGTCCTACTGGAAATTGCCAGGTTGCTCACATAACTCATCTTGTGGATTGAAGCCATACATATTAACAAATTAGCTGCAACAGAATTTGGCACTTAAAAATCGTATCTCTCCTCTACAAAGCTCGCTGAGTCAGAGCCTCTCAAGTGATAAAGGTCAGTACAGGAGACATGAACTAAATTGTAATCTGCTGGTTAAGGGAGAAATGCTTATGAATATACAATGTACACTTGAAACCAGTGGCTTCTGGAACATAAATTTTTCATTCTTACCTATCTCTCCTGTCAAAAATGGGAATCTAATAGCTAGCATGTATCCCTCTCTTATACATCAACTAAAATTGGAAGTCTTTGGGAACTTCTTGATTCACTCAGATAGAAATGGCAGAGTATCAAAGAGAGTGCATCTTGCGGTATCAAGTATGCTAATGAATTATCCTGGAGCCCAGTGGTGAGTGTCTACTTGGAGGAAGAGTATCTTTCTTCATTAGAAAGGAAGACCAGTAGGGTAATCCATGGTGGGCTTTGGCAAGTATTTGACTGAGTGGTCCTATTTGAAGTCATCCTGCTCCTAATCACTATTCTGTGACCTTAAAAACGCACTGTGCTTTCCTTCCTTGTAGCAAGTTTAGTGAATTTTTAAGACTTTGTTGGTTTTATCTCAGGGAGATAGTAGACAGATGAGAGGGAATTTATCATTGGATATTGGCTCATGTGATTGTGGAGACAGAAAAGTCCCATGAATAGCTGTCTAAAGTCACACTAGAATACTGGCAGCATGCCTCAGTCCATGCTCAAAGCCCCAGAGTTGGGGAAATCATGGGCATGACTCTCAGTCTGAGGCACAGGCCTGAGAACAAGAATAGGGGGCTTCTGGTATGAATCCTCAAGTTCAAATCTCAGAGAGCCTGGGATTCTGATGTCCAGGGCAGAAGAAGAGTGTACCCCAGCTCCAAGAGGGAGAGACAAAGTCATCTTCCCTTTGTTTCTGTAGTACCCAGGCCACAGCTGGTTGTATGAGACCTACCCAATAAAGGGCTTGTCTTCTCCACCAAGTCCCCTCAGAGTTACATACTAATCTCCTTTGGAAGATCTTCCAGACACACTCAAGAATAAGTGAAAATTAATCTAGAGAACATCTACTTCTCTAGATGTTCCTCAGTGTCATTGAGGAAACACCTAAACTCATCACCACACTGACAAGCCAAAACTACAGATTTATTTGGTCATATATAAAAAAATTAATTTATTAAAAGATCAAGAAGAAATATCAAACTAAATTTGTTGAATACACACACACACACACACACACACACACAGACAGATAGATAGATAGAACCAAAATTGAACTTTCCCTTGAAAGTTAATCATAATAATAATTACTGAAGTCCACTGGGGATTTCTGTATATAAACTATATAAAAATGTAAACAAGATAAGTCTGAAACTAATGCTGAGATGTTTTAAAACAATTTCATCATCTTTATTCATTATTTTTATGTCTTAAACATACGTATTCCATTTATTTTCTTATTTCTCACAAAATTTGCTTGAGATATAATATTTTCCAATAGTAACATTTTTTTTATAAAGGTAGCTATATTTAAGTTATTCTCCACTTGAAATAATGAACAAAGGAAACAGCTAGTCAAGTGAGATGAACTTCTGCTTTACTGTCAAGGGAGATACCTACACAGAAAGATATATAATTTTGCCCTTTGTTGGGGTGAAGCATGATTCAGACTTATCTTTGGAACTAATATTTGTTTCAATTATCAGAATGTGAGTAGTAGGGAATTCTCAGTCCTGGAAAATGTTAAGCTTAATTATTATGTTGATTTATTTTTAAGTAAAACATGAATTTATTGTCACAGTATTTATAAAATGACTTTCCTTCCAATTAACTGAAAGACCTCAAATCACACCAACTTGGGTAAGTTGAACTAGGAACCTTGAATTTATATAATCAATATAATAGAATACAATTTTTGAATGAAGCCATGCACTTCAGAGATTTTTAACCCCATTGTTAGGTTATGGCCACAGACATGTCTTTAGATGCTCTATTTCTAAGCAACATTATGAAAAATAAATATAGAATACGTGGATTCCAAAGGAGGACAGAAATTTCTGTGACTTAGTGAGATATTCAAGTATCCAGACCCAAGAGAGAGTTGAAAAATAAAATAAAGAGGGAACTCCTTAGGTTTTAATCAAGCATTTAATGTAGCTGGTCTGTTGGGGACAAAGACCAGTGATTCTTCCTACAGACTGGTAACATCCTAAGCCCTTACTGGATGAAGTTTTTACTCCACTCTAATGGAGGATTTTCCCCATATACTCTCACCAATAGGATAAAGAAAAGCAGTGGAAGACAGAGTTTTTCTAAAATCACTTTTTGTGTCTATTTTGCAATTCAAATGATGTGAAAATTAATACCTGTGCCTAGATCTTCATCAGGCTTGGACTAATGTGGGATAGTCTGCCTCCCTACCCTACTGCATCCTTGGAAACAGCAGAGCTAAGATAAATTTGGAATGTTGTATCTGGTTTGCCGTATTTATGCTTGATATGTAGAATACACTTGGGCTGTGGAAGCTGAAAGCTGACTCGCCTTGGACTTGTGAGAATAGACAGTATAAATGATATGTGGAAAGTTTGGCTCCTGTCCTCTGCAGCTGCATATGCCCTCATGGAGTGGCAGGGGGAAACAAGAACTGCATACCTGAGTCACTGCTGGGACCCTGTGGGATGATGCTGTACCTGTCGGAGCCTCTGCCCTTCTAGAAAGTCAAGGAAATGTAGCAGCAAAGTTGATTTACACATTATGCATCCAAATACCAATTCAGAGCTCTGACTCTGATGACACTGGTGCAGCACCATATTAGACTTTTCTTCCTATCGTCATCATCTCTTCTTCTTTGTTCCCCCAACCCTGCAGAAAGAAGGAGTGCCAAGAGCTAGCACAAAATGGAATGCAACACAATGAATATTTATTGAATGCCTGTTATTTGGGAGGAGGAATGGAATTTGCAGCAAAATCTCCCAAGAAAGCTATTTCTCTTCATAACAACCACAACAAAAAATGCACACACAGCTGTATTCTCACAGACAAACACAGTCTGTGTGCCTTCCCCCTACACTCAGGCACAGTAACATATGGAAGGGAAAGTCATTTATTACTACAGGGTGTGACAATGACTGGGAAAATTTACTACAGAAAATTATCCAACAGTATTTTAGCAGGAGGTCCAGAAATTATCTATCAAAGATTCAGAGGCCTAAGGCAATATTTCACTGCATTTATTCAAATGCTCTGAGCAAATAAAATTATGATAAAGCACCTAGTAACCTCTGTCCTGTGCATTTTGACAAGCTTTCTGCTAATTGATGGTTTAGGTCCAGTTCACATTCAAATAGAAATAGAGTGCTATTAGTTTTACTTGACGTTTTATGTAAGTGCATATATTTTATTTTTATTTATTTTCATGAAATCAAAATCAGATTCTGTAATACCTCAAGAGCAAATAAAGGCATCATGATTTGGCTCCATCCTGTGGTCTTTAAAAGCAACAAAGTAGCCATCAAATTCATGAAAAAAAAAACTGGCTAACCATTTGAAACATAGACATTAATATTACATTACCAAAGCAAGGCAATCAAACCTGGCTTTGGTGGTGGATGCACAAAAAAGAACAAAAACAACTGCACAATTCAGGCTCTTCAATCTGCTCTCAGTTAAACCCCTCAGTGGTTGCTCAGGACCTCTTTTGGTCCTTGTGGAACTTAAATACATTTAAAGAGATATGACAGCCACATCAAAGAAGGGTTTGTGACGTCTTCTCACTTTTAATCTGCTTCTCACACACTGATAAAGCTGCAGTCTGAAAAAATATAATAACATCACCTTAATCAACAATCTTTTCTCACCAAATATTTATTCAAGGCTGACTGTCATCCCCTATGCTGGGCTATATGCAAACAATTCTAAGTAAAAACCAATCTCATCATTAAGAAGTCCAAGTCAGCTAGAGGAGGATTACTGACTAAAGCGTTCTCATCAATAAAATGTGGCAACTGAGGGATGCATAGGCCATGTGTGAGCTCTGAGGAGATACCTAAAGCCTGCCTGTCAGGTCAGGTTTCCTCAATGAGGTGAGGAGAATGCTGTCACTGAATGGTGTACTTTCAGAACAGAACGCAAACTTGGCTTTTGTCTACTTTTAGTACCATGAGTCTCAATGTCAGAGTAGGTCTGAATGAGACCTGTGTACGGAGGTCTGTGTACTTTGAAGAAAGTATATCGTGGGCTTTTGCAATCTGAAGAATAGGGGTGGAATTTGTCCTGGAAATAGAAAACTGCTCCAAACCTGAAGGGATGCTATCATCTGTGAAGCCACTTGTATGCTGCAGACAAGAAGCTGAGAAATACGAGTCTAAACTTGCTTTTTAAGAATAAGGAGCCAAAGGAGAACAGACGTCTTATCAGATAGCATTGTTGGAAAATTTATTGAGTCCCTACTACATGCAAGGTGGTATTCTACAGACAGGAAGTAAAGTATGTGGTGAAATCTATTCTGTTCAAGGACAGTGAGAGGAAAACTTACCTTTCTTTTGAAAGGAAGTTATTAGTAAATGGAAAATTAGACAAAAAAGAAAGAAATTTAGGACAGAAAAAAGATGATCAGGTTATTACGTGTAAGGGAGAAAGTAAAAAAGGAGGGAATGCACAACGGTATCCAAACTGTAGGCCAGAAATTTACTCCCCCAATGCATCATCAATTCGAGGCAGGCTCAGCCATGATCACTGCAAAACTCAACACTGACCTCCTCTCCCCAGCCAAAGCCTGTGGCCCACCAAGAGAGTTTGTGTGTCACCTCTGGGCAATTTTACATTCACTTTTCATTGAAGATTTTCTGTGCCATTTAAGCATTTTAATCAGAATTTTTTAACTTAGCTTTTTAAAAAGAGGCAAACACTTTAACATCATGAAACACATCACATTTTCCCTGTAAATGTTTTGTAATAAATAGGAAAATGTACAGCAGTTAGTTCAATATTACCCATGCAGGAAGAATCCTCTGAGCGATTACCTTGTTTCCATGGCAACAGACTATCTGCCCATCCTTTCATGTGATACTGGGAAGCCACTAAATGGGGTCTGCTCAGTAAAGCTAAGGACAATTTAGTGAATTGAGAGAGGAGGTATAGGGAGATTGGAAACTGGATGCTGATTGGGTTAACACAGAGATATTTACACT
The DNA here is from genome assembly GCF_052094955.1 of Ictidomys tridecemlineatus. Taxonomy (NCBI): domain Eukaryota; kingdom Metazoa; phylum Chordata; class Mammalia; order Rodentia; family Sciuridae; genus Ictidomys; species Ictidomys tridecemlineatus. Next base: position 20,420,055 of record NC_135484.1, read on the forward strand.
AATTAATAATTGGCTCGTTTGAGAAGCTCCAAACCATTCACAAGGGAAGAAATGCAATATTGGAAAACAGAAACAAGAAGCAAAAATTGTAGCAAAAAAAGAGGAGAAATATAAACTAGATATTCTAGTATCCTTGCCCCCTCCTAATCCCTTAAGAGGCCCTGAAGAACTCCAGGACTTTGAGGGCAGAATGGGAGCAAATCTACAGAGATTCACCTGCAACACGCAACTGCCTGGACCTCATATCCAACCCAGAGTCCACGGGGGCCAGAACCTGAAACTCTGAATTTTAACAAAATTCTTGAAAAAGTAAAGGGGCCGGCATGGGTGTCTTTGACACCCATGAGAGAGCATCCTGATATTTGGCTGCTACGCTCCAAGGAACTGCAAGAAGATAGCAAATGGAAAAAAAAATCATATCATGCACCCCAAGGCAGACAGCAAATGAAAAAGGAGAGGAAGGTGCTTTGGAGCAAGTCTCACAAATCCAATGCAGCCACCTGTTGAAAGGGGGTCTTAAACAGAGATTTGAAGCTGGAAGTTAAAGATATGTTCCTCTGGGAAAACGGACATCTTAACAATATTCTGCTCCTTGTTATCACCCTTGATTATAGGCTCTAATGGGAGCTGATTTTCAGACAGCTTTAGAAGTAGGATGCAATTTAGAAACATTTTCTTTGTAGGGATCATAAGAGAGGGTCGAAAAGGGGAGGTGGAAAGAGAATGTGTGAAAGGTGAATGGAGGTCAGTGGCAGAATCGCAACCTGAAATACCACTGGTTGATTAATATGACATGTAATTACATCTAATTACAGGCATCTCTTGGGCCTGGACCATGGGGGTTAAAGATAAATTAAATACCTGGGAGAAACACCTGACTAATAAAATATCTGCTTAGAGTTATGAACTTATCAGTGTAGAATCTCAGAATCAAATTATTATGCATCTGAAAAATTTGCTTATTGGAAAAAAAAAAGACATTAATCTGGGAGACTAAGGAGTCCACCAAAAAATGGGAAACAAAAACATTCAAGGGATTATTCAACTTTATTAATTACTCGGTTTTTAAAGAGCTTACCTTAAAAAAAGTTGAAAATTAAACATAAGATAGAAAAAAATTCTCTAGATAGTTAAAAGGTAAATGAACATGCTTTAAAAATTATATTAAAAGTAGAATTTCAAAATTGTAGCTATAATGTGATCCACAAACTCTGCTGATCTCTTTTCTATACAGGGACCAGGGAACAAAATAAATTATGTATTTATATTGCCTATCATGAATCATCAATATTGCCTATCATGATTCATCTCAGCAATTGCACCTACTAAAGTAATATTTAAAGAAAAGTTTTGCAGATACAATTTATCTGATTTATAAAATCATATATCTCATCATGTTCAGAAATTTAAAATTTTAATGCTAAATGTATAGTGTAAGAAACATTTGATAACCTATATTAACTTAAATCTTACAATATTTAATGTAAAATAACATGATATACCAAATTGATACTTTAAATCACTACTTTAAAATCACCCACAAATGTAGGTAGATCAATATTCCATCTTTTAAAATCAAATGCTCATTTTGCATTTTTTATCAACATCTAGGCTAAGGCATAATATCATAAATGGTAAACTTAAATAAATTTTGAATTATTTTAATTAATGGGTAGTCCGAATAATTGGTGTAATTCACCTCTTCTGAGATCACCACACAATTTGAGATTTCAGTCCTAAACACTGGCATTTCTAAATTTTCTGTGGATATATGAAAAACCCTTTTCCCTGCTGTAATAGCTTCCTTTCCTCTTTACTCCATGCTCCCTAAGCAGATTTTTCTTAACTTCTCTGAAATCATGAAAATCTATTCTAGCTTCCCATTTTGTTTCTTGCAACATTCCATGGTTTTGCCAGTCAAAATTCCCCTAGTTTTACTAGGTTATAATTATGCAAACACAACAAACCTAATAACAACTTTGTGCTCAATCCTGCCCACCATCACTATGAGGTTAGGGGGCAGTCTGTGCTTTAACCTATTGGGAGAAGTAAAAGGATGTAAAGAACAACCCTATTCCTATTGTTTGTGAATTATTGGATAAGGACAAATAAGTGACCCATAAACAAAAATCCTCTCTTGGCTTAGGACACAGCCATAGAAAGGAATGGATAGAAATTCAGTAAGTGGACAGACACAGGGAAACTGACATTTGCTAAGCAGTTGTTTTTAGGCTTTATGCTAGGAGATTTCACATACAGTATTTCCTTTACTTTTTATATCAGAATATTGAGATATATCTTTTCTTAATCGTATAAGATGTGAGGCCCTGCAGGGTTTCAAAACTTGCCTGGGACTATATTGCTTGCAGGTCTCTGAGCAGACATTCTAATTCAAGTCGATACTATTTTCATACCAGGCAGCAGGAATATGAGTGTGCGCGAAAGCACCAAGGTATCATTATGCACAGGTGTGCTCCACAGATAATGATTACAGCAATCATCTAGAACAGAGAATCTGAGGGAGATGCCCACGCTTGCAAATAGTAGTCCTGAAGATGCCCAAACTCTTTCCACATGACCTACATGGCCCCACACCATCTGGCTGGGCCTGGCTTGCCTCATCTGGGTCTCTCACTCCTTTGTTTTCCTCCACCATCCAGTCACATGTATCTTCTTTCAGTCCCCCAAGGAGCAATCTTTTCCTAGCCATCAAGCCAGAACATTCTTCCACCAGTTTGCAGCCTGGCTGATCCTTATCTTCCACTAGGTCTCAACTGAAATATTGCCTGGTCAAAGACATCTTCCTTTCTTAATGATTAAAATGGGGATCCCCCCACCCTATTCCCTCAAACCTTATTCTAGTTCAGTGAGACTTGTTCTTTCTTTCAATTGGCTTATCACAATCCCAAACTTTATATTTATTTGATCATCTTCCTGTTTATTTTTGTTTTTCCTACCTAGAGGGAGTCTCCGGAAGCCATTAATCATGTTGGTTTTGTTTATCATGGTTTAACCAGGGCTCAGGACAATGCCTAGCACATAGAAACCAGGCAGTAGATAATTGTTGACAAAATTAAATAATTCATGAATGGCTAACTCCATATCTCTTACAATTTTAGCCTTAGAATGACTCAGTAAGGTGAAAAGAACATTCATTGCTATTGCTTAATATCTTTTTTTCAAATAAATAGTGAATTTGTGGCAAGTTTATTTAAAAGTGGCAGGTGTTCACTCCCAGAGGGTGAGAACATATGGATGTTGATAAAGTAATAATTGAAACATGCTGAGAATTCATAATACTGTATAAGGAAGAAAGGTATTTTGGAAGTTAGGCATCACTGAAATCCTCATTAGTTGAGCAAGTTGTAAGTTTCCATTATGATTTGTTGATAATGATCCTAAATCTTGGGGTTTCTGTGCCCTATCAAGATCTGACACAATTGAGGGTCTCATTCTTGTCTTCACTTTGGGCTTATTCAACTCTGGTCTCAGGTTAAACCTGTCTTCTTTCCTTGCAGATCCTTTAAATCCACAATTTCTGTGATCTACAGACTTAAGAGATTTAATATCAGGGTCACTTCCACTAACGACAGCCCACAACCCAAATAATGTGTGCATAGAAAAAGGGTGCTCTGGAGAAATAAACAAATGGTAACAGTGGCTGGATTAGGACAGTGCGGTTATGAGCAATTTTTAGATGTTCCTTGCATTCTGTTTTCTGATTAAGAAAACAAAGTAAAATAGCTTTGTAATTAGAAAATAGTAATAAAGTCAGCATGATCCTTAAGCTCATTTATTCAGAAAATGAGCCATCCTAAGACCAATTTCCTCACTGTTAAAGCTAATAATAGTGGCAAGTGAAAAGAATTGACTTAAAAAATTGTTTTTTTTCTGAGGATGCAAGCCAACAGCATTACTAGTATAAATAGTATAGCTGATTGTTCACATTATATATCACATTCATTGAGCAATTGCTATGTCACATACTATAGCAAGTGTATACATAATATTATCTCATTTCATCTTCACCAATCTGCTGTGAGGTGATTACTGTCTTTATCCAGCCATTTTCAATAAGAAGAACAAAGCTTGGAAAAGTGAAATGATTATATGGGCCCAGTGTATAGCTCAATTTTGAGATATTCATTCTCTAACCTAAACCATTTCCTCATGTATTTATTAAATGACATTATCAAGAATATACCATGTGGCTAGCACTGCCCTGCTGGTTTATTAATTCATGTGTGTAAGAAACAGCCTCAATCTCAAGTATTCAAAACTAGTGTGAAGGTTAGTTGTAAAAAGAATAAAACCTAATAAAGTCTGCTCAACTAATAAGAGGCAAGCTTGGGGTTCCTGAAAAGCACAGCACGAAAACCCCAAACTATACACTGGTGGAAACTGTATCCCCCCCAAAAAAAACTTCCGAGGATGTGACATCTGAGCTAAACTTTTTTTTTTTTTAACTTTTCTAACCTCTTTTTAAAAATTTTAGTTGATTTAAAAAAAATAAATGACAGCAGAATGCATTACAGTTCTTATTACACATATACAGCACAAATTTTCATATCTCCGGTTGTATATAAAGTATATTGACACCAATTCATGTCTTCATACATGTACTTTGGATAATGATGTCCATCACATTCCACCATCCTTGCTAACCTCATGCCCCCTCCCTTTCTCTCTTACCCCTTTTCCCTATTTAGAATTCATCTAATCCTCCCATGCTCCCCCTCCCTACCCCACTATGAGTCAGCCTACTTATATCAGAGAAAACATTAGGCATTTGGGGTTTTTTTGTGTGTGTGTGTGGATTGGCTAACTTCACTTAGCATTATCTTCTCCAATGCCATCCATTTCCCCAAAAATGCCATGATTTTATTCTCTTTTATTGCTGAATAAAATTCCATTGTGTATGAATCTTAAAAAAAAATAGCACTTGGCTTTCACCAAGTAGCTTGCTAATTAGAAGACAATGAGGTGGACAGCTTTTAATACAGAAGAGTCTGAACAAAGTTCTGGGACAAGGAACTTTATGACATATAAGAAGAATGGTGCTGTGAAGAGTGGTGAGAAACGAGGGGGAGACAGGGTGTAAAGATGAATGAAACACCACATTTACATTATAGAATCGTGATTTAGTAAATACTGAACAATATGAGGAAGATGAGACTCGAGAGGCTAGCAGGTTTATTTCAGAGGCTGCTGAAATACTATAGGCAAAGAGAAAATGGGCCATAACCTGGGTCGTGGTGGACAGTTGCAGTGAAAAAGGGAGGAGTTGAGAAATGTTTAGGAAATAAAACTTGCAAGTTGATCTGCAATGAAGAAGAGATATGAAAGGAAATTAAAACTAGCCCTAAGAATGTTAGCTAAAAATATGGGAGAATTAAATGCTCATGTTCCCTGGTCCTTGGGGGAAAAAAACAAACAAACAAAAGCAAAAGGGAAAGTTGACCTACCAAAACAGATGAAATTGTTTTCAAATAAGCCCCATGGAATATACCCCAATGACTGTGGGACAGTGGGGTAAGATACTCAATGTGTTGCTGTCCCTAAAGTTTTGGAGATAATAGAGATACTGTAGCCGTTAGACAGAAAGATCTGGGGTCTTTTGCATATTTATAGGAGGTGAAACCATAAAATTTTATGAGATCACTCAAGGAAAAGGGGAAAGAGAGTAACTTTCACACAACACACAGGATTTCTGAAGGCAGAAGCAGCCGAAGGATTAAGTGGGTGGTAGACCGTGACAGTTCCTAGGGGAAGGGACATTGTTTTGAAGGATGAGTTGAGGAAGAGGAGCAAGAATGAAAAGAAGCACAAGTCAAGATCCCTCTTGGAAGCTCACAGAGCCCTGGGGAGAGCAGCCCAACGGAAGTCCCCGGCAGAGATTTCTCAAGGTCGGAGGAGGGATTCACAGGGACAGATGCAGCAGAGGGTCCGGATCTGATAAAATATTCCATTTCATTTGGAAACTGGGCAGGGGATCACTGGGGACTTGGTAAAAGCAGTAGCTGGGTGGGAACAGATGGCAAGTTGAACACATGGGAAGAGAAGAGAGAAAACATCAGATGGAGACACTTCCTGAATTTTGATGGGAGGCTGAAAAGGAAGAATGAGAAAGAGATTTAAGGTCAAGATTCTGAGAGGGAGATTTGTGTTTTGGGGGGTATAAGAGATTAAAGAGATTTGAGGAGGTTTATATTTTAAAGTATAGAAACCAGAGGAAAGAAAAGGAAGAGGAACAACTGAGAGATTGTAGTGCCAGGAGGAGTTCCATGTGGTTGACGAATGGGTTGATCTTACGAAGTCAGAGGGGCATCTCATCTACAGAGACTCCTGGAAACAAGGGCAAATAGGCAGAATTTGTTAATGGAGACATAAAATGGACTATTAGACACTCTATCCAATGACTTCAATTTTTAAAATAAGGTTCATAAACATATCAGAGGAAAATAGCCCATCATTAAGTCTGAGAAAAATAAAAGGGGAGTGAGTGTTGCTAGTACCAGGATCCCTTTTCCCAAAGACATGGGCCTTTAAAGAAAATTTAAGAGAAGTTGAGGGTTGATCTGCCATACAGAATCTTATATGGACATTATGTGTCTACAACATGATTAGAAATAGGGCACAAAAGAAGAAGGAGGAGGAGGAGGAGGAGGAGGAGGAAGAGGAGGAGAAGGAGGAGGAGGAGGAGGAAGAGGAGGAGAAGGAGGAGGAGGAGGAGGAAGAGGAGGAGGAGGAGGAGGAAGAGGAGGAGGAGGAGGAGGAGGAGGAGGAGGAGGAGGAGGAGAAGGAAGAAAGAAAGGAAGGAAGGAAGGAAGGAAGGAAGGAGGGAGGGAGGGAGGGAATGGAAAGGGAAGGAAACAGAAATTGAGCATGAAAGACCATAAATGACCTTTTCAACCAAATTTAAATGAGAAAAAGAAGAGCACTTTCCACCATCTTACCATGAAGACCTGATACTTGCCTCAGGATATTTTTTCGTGAAGAAGCCTTGCAAATTCTTTCTCATGAATTGTCAGCATCAAGAGGCATTTAGCTCACCACCGTAGCACTCCAATCTATCCCGATTCCCAAATTCAGTAGATGAGATATATACTAAAGTTACAGAGACTTCCAGAACTACAGATAGAAGGAAAATTGTTCACCAGAATTCCTCTTAGTAGAAGCTCTGCATTGTTGGGAAGAAATTTTTGGATATGTTATTTTATACAGAGGGTGAGACCACACGATCATGCAGAATTTGCAGTGTGTGTGTGTGTGTGTGTGTGTGTGTGTGTGTGTGTGTGTGTAGAAGAATTCATCTTATTTATGAGAAAGAAATGATGAAGAGTTTGGGGGAAGACAGAATATGAGAGGGTTCTCAGAGGTGGGAGCTCTGGTCTCACCATCACAGCTTTGGAAAACCCAACCAGATTCAAGAAATATTGTCATGGAGTTGCTTGAGAGAAACAAAGAGTGTGAATCTGTTGCCTGTACCAAGGAGGTGGGTGGAAACAAAGACATCACATAAAGGAATAGTGGGGTTGTAAGAGTGAGTTGCAAGAGTGCAGGATTCCCCTGACTCCCAGACCTCATGAGAACATGAGGGAGATGGATAGGTTTGGGCTTTCATAGGTTCTTAAACTGAGAATCTGAGCTCAATCTTAACTAGCTGTCCTCACCAACACTACTGTACATACCCGCTCTCCTCCAGCTCAAAATATTTGTAATGCACAAATATTGATTAGGGGTATGTTTAGACAAAATGTCTAGGTAGATTTGTTTGGAAGATAAGCAGAAGGGAGACAGAGGCTGTAACATTGTTTAATTGGGAAACATAACAGGGAAGAAATATTAACTAGAACAGTTTTGACTCCAAACATCTGACAATTAAGCAGATTCCAATACGAACAGATTGTTCATAGAAAAAGGAATACAAATAGCTCATAAACATATGAAAAGATAGTCGACCTTACTCAAAATCAGAGAAATTTAAATTAAAACTCTAGTGAGATGGCATTTTCCACTTAGTGGATAAATAGCTACCTTCATATGTAATTGTTGGTAGGAGTATAAATTGACACAATTTTTATAGAAGGTAATTTGATAATATTTATTCAAATTTTAGGTGCTCTTCAAAATTTTAAATGTTTATGCATGCATAACAAATTGACATTTCCTCTTTTAGAGATATCTTATGGGCAACAAGTGCTTGTGAAAAATGACACATTGAGGAATTTTTCATGAAAAGAAGGTGATAGCCAAAGTCCTATCAGCTTGAAAGTGATAAAAGATGATAAATAAAGTAGGCAAAGAACAATGATAGAGTCATTTTTTAAAAAATGAGACAGATCCATCTGCATTGATGCAGATGGATCTTAAAACTATAGTGTGAAGTGAAAAATAAGACGCAGGGCAGGGTCTGTAATGTCTTAAAACACACACATTCACCATTGTGTTGACATATACACATACATGTGCCTGCACTTTATCATATATCTCTAGACAGATGCATAAGAAGCCGAAAACAGGGCTGGGGTTGTGGTTCAATGGTGGAGAGCTTGCCTAGCAGGTGGGAGGCACTGGGTTTGATGCTCAGCACCACATAAAAATAAATCAATAAAGTTATGTCCACCTACTGCTAAAATATTTTTTAAAAATTAAAAAGCTGAAAACAGCTTCTCTTATCTTCTGAAAGGGAAACTGGCTACTGAAATGAGAGGTCCAGCAGAAGTCTCCTTTGTACCTTTTGAATCCTTATCCTTTTACCTTTTGAATTTTGATGTTATATATTGGTTGACTTGAAAATAACTCTGACCTTTTTTCATTGAAGTAGCTACATTAAGGATTAGAGTCTTCTTGTTTTGATTGAAGCCTATGCTTGGCAGTTGAGGAGAAAGAACAAAAAAAGAACTTTTAAAAAAGGAGAAATAGAAGACAATCAATGAGCCGGTTGAATGATCTTCTCAAATAGGAAGACTACAAATGTGAAGGGGAATCACCACACCTGGTCAGGTGTGCTTCTTTTTCTGGTTTCCAGCAACACTAGTGAGTCCTGCCCTTTAGCATGAAGAAGGTAGATTTTCAGCTATTAACACAGGACCGGAATTTTGAAGGGTAGAAGCATCAGAAGGATTAAGTGCTTAACAAATTGAGAGTGAAGATAGGGGAATGGCTCAGAGGATCAAGTTTGAGATCTAGCCTCAGTCCACCAAGAAGACATTGCCGAGGGACTAAGGGAATGCAACAACATGGTGGCAGCAGAAGCTTGAAGGTCTCTAAGAAAGCAAAAGAGATCCGGTGGGGGTGAGGCTGGAAGAATGCGGACTGCACAGTTAAAAGTGTCTGCTGGAACAGTTTTCAAGTGGGGATGTGATCTAAGTTGAGTAGGGTGATGGGAGAAGAGAGAAAGTTCCCCTGAGCTAGGAGAACAGGGGTTGTGCTGCTGCCTCAGTGGATGCTGCATCTACAGGAATGTTGGAAACATCTAGGACCACCAGAAAAAGTGGAGAAGAGAGGCGGACATGAACGGGGACAAAATTTTCTTTGATGGAGAGCAAAGAACTGATCCTGGGGGTGGCCTATGAAGGGGGAAGAACAGAGCGGAAGTTTTGTAGTCAAATGGTATGAACCCCATAGGTTCTAGGGGATCCAGCTCCCATCACCTCTGACTTCACTCCTCCCTGGAGTCAGATTGCTCCTGCCACTCAGACAGCATTGGCAGGTCCTTAAACTCTCCTGGAAAGCTCAATCACACAGCCGTTCCCTGTGCCTGGGAATCAATCAATCTCTCTCTCTGTCTGTCTCTCCATAGCTGCAGGTTTCCATTTCCTTTGTGTCTTGGCTCAAGTGTACAAGAATCACCTTCTCAAGGAAGTCTACCTGAACCCCCCCAAATATTACATAGCACCCCTTCATCTATCCATATATCTTGCCTTTAAAAAAAAAAAAAAGCCTGTGGCACTTACCTTTTTAATTTACTGTCTCCGTCCACTTCAATAGAAGCTCTTGGAGGGCAGGAAATATATCTGTGAATTATTTTCTCATTTTCAGTTGCTATATCTCCAGGGCATAGCACATTGGAGATGGCAGATATTCAACAAGTATTCGAATGATGAGTGAAATCAGGGTTTGCACAGTGGTACCAGAGCAGTAGTCTTATATCAGACTTATTTTCCTGGATGTGTTAACTTAAACATAAAGTACTTTGAATGACTCACAGATAAGTTTCTTGTGCTCCACCAGACGTTCCTGAGCATGTGTCCAGTGCTCGCACTATGCTGGCAAAGCAGATGAAAAGACATGTCAGACGGTCCTGCCCCAGGAATGTCATCATCTGCAGGGTATATGAAGACAGGATAACTCCTACTAGCGATTCAAAGCACAACAAAATAAAGCCAAAGTCCTGCATGAATCCAGAAAAAAAGTGGCTTCTAAAGTGGCAGGTATCATGTGGGGTGAATGTGACCCCCCCATGGACATTGGAAGTAGATCAGGAACAACAGCACGAAGGGTGACAACAATGAGTGAGAGTGACAAGGACATGCTCTCAGCACCTGATGCAGTAAGCCTGCTGTATCTCCTGTAAACTCTTGACAACATCACCAGGGAGGCTCCATCACCACTTGTCTCATGGATAAGGAGACCGACACGCAGAAAACTGAAGTAATCAACTCAAGGACACCAAGTTCATGGCAGAGTAGCTTTTGATACCACTGAGAGTGAGTCCAGAGCTGCTGCTCAAGACAGCTGCCTCTACTGGCCTTCTTGTTTACACTCTGAAGAGGACGTGCCAGGAATCCAGTGGGGCTGGAACAGGGCTTGTGTGAACGTACACAAAGATGAGTCTAGAAGGATTCACTGGAGCAAAGCTGTCAGCTGTGGAGTGCTATCTGTGGATTTTAGAAATGTCATCTCAGTCTTGTGTTTCAAAGTGATAACCAACAACAATGTGAAAGCAAGGAAGCGGGTGCTGAACACATGAGTTTGGCCAAAGAGAACAAAAAAAAAAAAAAAAAAAAAAGGCCAGTTGGAGTATGTAAGGTTTAACTGGCAGAATTGAGTGAGGCCATGAGAGGTTGAGACCTGAGTGGTTTATTCACTGAGGTTCAGTCTGGAGGAGATAAACAGAGAATGATTAGGACCAATTGAGATTTTTATATTTGCCAGTGTCAAGTAATCCTTATTAACAAGCAGCGAAGATAAGAAATATAAGTTTAAATAGTTTCCTGAGCACATATGGAAATTAGATGTTCTTCCTTCCAGCTGAACAGAGATTTTACCACCTATGAGTGAACTCAATTTATCAAGTCCATTAAAATAACTGTAGTGAAAGGTGTGCGTATGTTTCCCTGAAACTGCTTTAATGGGTTTTGCAGTTTTTATTGAGATCTTTAACGGAGGTTAGGATTGTAAATTAGAATTTCTATCAAATTTTCCAGATATGTGTCCTCTGTGTTGGGGGTGGATTAGATTATGATAATGTTATTTTGTTTTTTAATTTGCCATATTAAAATATTTGCTTTTCTGAACTTGGTTCACTTAGACTCCTCAAATCTCAAGTACAATTGTCAGTAGGAATCAGCAGGGATATGTAGCCAGATAAATATCAACTGGGAAGGTAAAAGAAGGCTTCTCACTTGCTTCCCTAGCAAGGAGGCCTGGAAGATATCACCACTCTTCCCAGAGACTTCTCATCCAGAGAGGAGAGGTGATTTAGACATTTCACAAGGTTCATTCATTCCATTATGCTATCACGCATGTATGCAACAAACACATATTGAATGTCCACCATCTGCAAGTCCCAGAGAAATACCGAGCCAAATCAGCAAAATCTAGGTATTAAGGAGTTTTCACTTTAAACATGGCAAGCTCAACAATTCTGAATTTAAAAACTAATAGAATTATTTAAAAATCATAATGGTATCTCAAAATGATCTCTACCTTGAAGCCCAAGTAACCATTCCATTTGAACACATTTGAAGTCATCAATGTTTGTTCCCTAGAAGATAATTTATTTTTTTAAATATCCTTGGACTCAGGAAATCCAAAGAACAAAAGCAAGACAAGACCAAGAGTCTCTTTTCTCTTCAGTATCATTTTATCATATTTATATAAAGAGGTCTGAATCCCCCCCCCAAAAAAAAAAGCAATAGACTTCTACCAGAAGACCTCCAGTTCTCCTCAGCCCTGGTTTTCACATTAAAAAATAAAAAGAAGAATTATTTGTCACCAGGTGTAATATGGAGAAGTCTGTATAACTGGGGAAATGCTTGTGGTTTTGACCTGATGGCCTCTATTAACCACTGTGTGTAGACACAGAGAAAGGGCAGGAATCCCGTGGAGCATACAGGATGTTTTCTATGAAGCACTGCAGGAAGGCTGTGCTGGGACAGCCTTTGACAGCCTGCCTTACGTCGGTTTCTTGCCTTTACTGAAAAGACTATTTTTTTTTTTAGAACAACAACAACAACAACAAAAAATGCTGAATGTCTTCTCTGATATAAGGTGGGTGACTCAAAGTGGGGTTGGGAGGGAGAATATTGGAGGAGGATTACCTCTAGATAGGGAATAAGGGTGGGAGGGAAAGGGAGGGATGGTGGAAGGAAACCCTCATCATTATACAAAATACATGTATGAAGATGTGAATTTGGTGTCAACATACCTTATATATGACAGAGATATGACAAATTGTGGTATAAAGGTGTATTAAAAATGTAATGAAAAAAAATAAGAGAGCTCATGTATAATGGCATAATTTGGCATGAACATACTTTATATACAGAGTTACGAAAATTGTGCTATTTAGTAATATTCTAGCCTCTGCCACTTATTCCTTGAAAATGATGATGGAAATCTTATGGCTAATGTCAAAAATGAATTTGAAGTATTTTTTTCTATTTGCTTTATTATTTATCCTTTTATAACATGTTTTTAGTGATGACAGTAAATAAAAAATAGAGAAAAAAAGTGTGTCTAGGGTCCTGCTGCCAAGCAGAGGCGACCATGGAAAGCCTGGTTGCCTGTAACAGGAAAGTACTCACTGTCCCCCAGTGGGCCCAAAGGACCAAGCTGTCAGCAAGGTTCAGACAGAAATGGTTCCCCCCACTTGAGCTTCAGGGATCTGTGCAGAACATCATATCCCAGGACAACACAAGCAATTGGCTCTATTGAGCTCTGTTTGGCTTATACAGAAAGAGTCAAGGTTTCTTTCAGGCCATCTTCTGAATGTGAGTGACAAAATAAAGCCAAGCATTCACGGCAGCTGAGACCTGTCTCTTAAGAGCCACTTGCCTATGTCTGGGTAAATGGTAGATGCTCTATAAATATTTATTGAATAAATATTTGTCGAAATGATTATGTGGTTAGTTTAGTCACAAATTAATTTATAGGTGCTTACCACAGTATCTGGCACATGGCAAGTGTCAATAAATACTGTATGAGTGAATGAACGGGTGGCAAAGTCTGCAAAACCACTGTCAGACTCCACCGCCAGACCCCAGGAGAAATTAAGAAGCAGATAGAGTCATTCCGGTTTCCCCCATCCTCACTGTCAGCTCCTGCTTAGCTTGCCAGGGCCTCCAGGCCTCACTCTGAGCAGCCTGCCTGTATCTTGTTGTGATATAACAGTGGTTCTCAAAGTATGGTCTGAGGACCAGTAAAAAAGCAGCTACTGTCTAGAAACATTCTAGAAATGGAAATTCTCAACCTTCCCCCCAACTCCCCAGCCCACTGACTCAGAAACTCTGAGCATGGGGACTAACAGTTTGTGTTGTGACAAGCTCTCCCATGATTACAAGGCACACTGATAATTGAGCACCACTGCATAAGTTTGGGTTTTGGTTGGTGTACCCAGGAAATCTGCATTTTGACCAAGTGATTCTTTTATACAGTACAACCATTTCCCTGGAACTTTGCTTTCTTTCTAACATCGATTAGTTGATTAGTTTCAGCAGAAGTTTCTAGCTGATAAGTTACTTTATTATCTCAGAGAGGTGGTAACTAAGAACATTGTAAAGTTTAACAGGGAACTATAGGACCCTCTCTTTTAAAAGAATAGTAACCAGCAATGAGGGAAACTCAGGTCCTGTTTTAGGCAGTAGAGGATGCTTCTAGGCTGAAGTCAAACCGCACAAGTGGCCCCTATCTGACTCAAAGAGATGGGTAAGGAGACAGTGGATTACTCATTGACTATTATGCCTTTAGAATTTAGCTATTAAAAAAGATGTGGCCTGTGGCCAAAATTAAACCTTCAGATGTGTGGGATTTTTTTTTTTAACCATTAAAACTTTGTAAGTAGGAAGCTGCCATATAAAAACTTGAATGTTAGCATTTTTTGAAACATTGAGACCTCAGGCCACACTGGTCATGTGTTTTTTCCATAAGGGTCCTTGACAAACTGACTTTCTGTTTAGCATTTTAATGTATTTTGTCCAGTTGTAATATTTCCCCCCCCAAAAAAATTAAATAACTATTTTATTAGAAACATTTTTCATGTTTTAAAAATCGAATCACAACATTTCCTTCATTTGATATTCATTTGATTAGGAGAGTAGCCATTTTTAACCAAGCACATAATAAGACAAAGGAAATTATAGTTGGTCCATTTAATAGCATTTACCCATATACCCAAAAGAAATATTATACTGCTTATAATAACTAACTTTGTAAATTTATTTTATCCATCTTCATTACCAATTATTTCCCCACCAAATATTTCTGGAACTCTCTAAGCAAAGGAATTAAATAAGTAAATGTAGCATCTGCCTTTTTCCCCATCCTTTCTTGCTCTAGCACCCTGTATATTGCTTCATGTTTATTTCATTAGGAATCTGTCAGTGAAGGGATTAACTTCATATGTTCCAAAGACACCCCAAATAGAGGTTAAGGAATAAGCCTTGCTCATGATAGAATAGGGAGCATGAAAATAGCCTACCTCTTCCCCAGCGTTGACTTTTACAATTCTGTGCTAGGTAGTCATTATCATCTCAATGCTCCTCCAAGGAGTCTTCTTCCGATATCTGTAAGAATGCTAGGCAGAGCAAGAGAGGGGCCAAGATGGGACGCCATCCACACCCAAGCTGGTTACTGGCCCCTCTTAGCAGGATCTTATTGTTCCACAGTCCTCATCAACATAGTGCTATCATTCCTGGAAATTTCTTGCCCATGAAGATAAAAGTTGCAGATAACTTCCTTTTTCATTTTTGAAAGTTCTCCAACACTAGACTCTCCAGCTTTTCAGTAAACAGCATCAAATGACTGTTGACACTTTGAGACTCTTTGAAACCTCACCACAAAACCCTTCCCTTGCTGTACCCACTAATTTTCTGCTGTTGTATCATGATTCTTAGCCAATCTTAATCCTAAAACTAGACCCCAATGCCTCACACCCTGCTGATGTTCTCCACCCCTTCTCTTGACTTTGTAAACAATATGCTCAGTTTTGCCTTATCTTTAGGTATTTTATGATATTTCTAGTGGGGCTCACATTCTATACCAAAATATCAGAATGCTCGATTGGTATTTTTGCCAATAAGCTGTTTTCCAATCTTGCCCTTCACAAAAATTTTAAACCATATTTCAGTTTCTTTGGCCCTGCTCTCCTGAGGTTGGATATTATTCAGTACTGATTTCTAACTCTGAAGCTCCCTGTGCCTGCCCACCTTTCTGAGCAATGAGAGCTCTCATCTCTATTTGAGACAGCCTCCTTATTTTCCTCAGCTTTAACTCCTGCTGGAAGTGCTTAGTCACACAGTAAACCTAATGGTGGCCTCATCACAGAAACGTTTTGGATACACATTACTTTCTGCCTTCATTTCCAAGATGCAAATTGCAAATGCAAAGGGAAACTCACCCCTGAGCCCTAACAGAAGCCAATATTGGGATGCACTGAACCAGTTCAGTTTCCTCCAAAACCAATTCCCTTCATAGGAAGTCACCCAACCCACAGAAATTCTTATGCAATCTTTGAATGTAAGAAATACTTTAAGGATGATTATAAAAATCAAAACTACTGAATTCCAAGTATTTTTTGACCAATTACAGCATACAACCCAGAGAGGTCTTGTGGCCATCCCTGTGTAACGGTGGGGAACGGGACAAATACAGCCTCTTTATCATGGAGCTTAGTCTAATGATGAGTGTCTAGGGTGTAAATATTTCCAACATAATTGCCTACCTTGTTATTTTGTACAGAGTCCTATAGAGAGGAAATCCCAAGGGCTACAGAAATAAGAAGAGAAACTCGTCAAACCTGAGAAACTTGGAGAAGCTTGTCTAAGAATCAGGTTTTTAAACTGTGACTTGAAGCCCTCCAACCCTATCTATTCCCACTGGATACATTAGGGTAGCTAATAAAAGAATACAAGCTTAAAATGATAAAAAGGCAAAGTTATCTTTTTTTTCTGTTTGCTTTGGTTTGATTGTAATATATGATAAGGTAAAAATTTAAGGATTTATTCATGAGAAAAAGAGTAATTTGGGTGTATTATAAACTCTTAGGTGAGACTCCTCGCACAAGTTTCTCTAACTGAATGCGTGCACTTCTTACTGATTACTGTCATTTGATTTTTTCCTTGCTTATCTGCACAAATGGATATTGGTTTGTGCATGTGACACCTATTGTCATACTATTCAAATTTCAGGCCCAAATTTTCTGTTCTGTCTTCTAAAGTATTATGAAATTAAGTTTAGGACCGAAAACTCCACTTAGTAATTCCCTCCAAGTTTCATTGATCTAAGAAATATTCAATTCAATTTTATTTGTAATGTAATATATTTGTTTGACCTTTAATATACTCTTTTTCCCTTACTTATTCTAAAGAGAAAATGTCACAAAGTGACAGGGCTCCAGAACTTTCTGGAGAGGTTCGACAGACTGTACCATATCTGTTTAGAGAGTGTAAATGAGAACTTCATGAATATAAATTAGTGTTTTATTTTTTCTAGTGTCACATATGATAAATCAGTCGCCTGCCAAGTGACAGCGATGTGAGTGGTAAAACACCTCCTCATCTCTATACAAAAATGAAGGACTTAATAAGATAAATAAAGGCAGTGCTCGGGAATAAAAAGCAACCTTTTATGTCTCTGACAGATGCACCGAGGGATGTAAGAGAGGAGAGGGTCACACAGTCACCTGGAATCACACAGTGCTCCTATGAAGTCCTGGTTGGGAGACAGAAGGTTCCACAAATATTTTGAGTACAAAAATATTACAACATTGTGTTTTCTTATCCCGCCTTCATTCAGCAAGCTATATGACAGGAAGGAAAGAAGGAAGAGAGGGAGGCGGGGGGGAGGAACAGGGGCTGTCCTTGTCACCTTACTGCACACAGAGAGACCAATATTTAATAAAACAAGTTGCCCACATTTTATGTTTTGGTGGAACTGATTTCTGTCTAATGAAAGTGAGGAAATTACAAGACTTTTAAAGAAATTGGAGAATAACTGGAAAGTCATTATGTAAATTATGTAAATATACATTTAAAAATCACAGATGCTGGATATTACTTGAGTTCTTGAGGGAAATTTGGGAAAGAATACTGAGGGTTTTGTGACTGTATTAGTTTACTTTCAATTGCATTTGAATATTAGAACTTTGATGGTATTAAAATTATTTCTCAGCAAATGCAATGATTTTATTCTCTTTTATTGCTGAGTAATATTCCACTCTGTATATATGCCACATTTTTAAAATCCATTTGTCTATTAAAGGGCACCTAGGTTGGTTCCACAGTTTAGCTATTGTGAATTGTGCTACTATAATCATTGATGTGGCTGTGTCCCTGTAGTATGCTGTTTTTAAGTCCTTTGGGTATAGACCGAGGAGAGGGATAGCTGGGTCAAATGGTGGTTCCATTCCCAATTTTCCAAGGAATCTTATACTGCTTTCCATATTGGCTGCATAATACTAAGTGAAGTTAGTTAATCCCCAAAAAACAAATGCCAAATGTTTTCTCTGATATAAGGAAGCTGATTTATAGTGGGGTAGGGAGGGGGAGCATGCGAGGAATAGACAAACTCTAGATAAGGCAGAGGGGTGAGAGGGAAAGGAGGGGGCATGGGGTTAGAAATGAAGGTGGAATGTGATGGACATCATTATCCAAAGTACATGTATGCAAACATGAATTGGTGCAAACATACTTTTGATATAACCAGAGATATGAAAAATTTGTGCTGTATATGTGTAATATGAATTGTAATGCATTCCGCTGTCATATACAAATTATATAAATGAATAAATAAGAAAATTATTTCTCAGCTCAGCCTTTCCTCTTTCTTGTCTACTTAGTATAGTATATCTTCTCTAGAATCACTCCGTTGGATAGGGATGTAAATGATACTAATCACAGATTTAGATAACTTTATTTTAGAATTTCTCTGTTTAAATAATTTTGTTAATGACCGATAGGTCTGTGGAACCCCGAGTCCTGCCATCTTACAATTGAATTGGACTAATTAAAATTCTCCATAATGTCTCTGTCTTTAGGTACTACAGAAAATATTTTCCCTGAGGCTTTACAATGGAAGTGCTCCCTGGAGTTGATAATAAGTCTCTTTGCTTAACTGCTCTTGTTCTTTGTTTCTCTGGATTTCCAGTTCCAGGGTAAGATAATCTCACAATCAAATATATCACCTCAATTTTGACATCTTCTATTTTTAAAGTTTGTATAACACATTGTACGTGAATGCTAATGAAGCAATTTATTTGAAGCAAACACTAAATTGGACTCAGATAAATTAGAAGAGACAATTTCAAAATGCCAAAATAATTCCTTAATCCAGCTCTTATTGGCATAATAGCTTAAAGTGGGAGCCTAGCAATTTTCTCAAGTGACTAAGGCACTTATTAGGAAATCTTGGGCCCTTGGCTTCTACAGGATGGCACCCAGCTTCTGGAAATCTTGCCTGAACAAACTTCAAATGTCCTTATCACTGTCAGATTTTCCATATTTCTTGAAAGGTATTTGGAACTATGTAGATGAAAAAGTCCTTCTCCAACAACATGTAAATATTGATCAGCCTCACTAGCTACACTGTTACATTTACTTGCATTTCTAAGCTGATCATCTCTTTTTTGGATTTTCCCTTTAGAGCCTACAAAGTTCTTATCAAAATGAATCAATTCAATTTCCTCACTTGTTTCTGATCATTTAAATATTGTTCTGTCACAGAACATAAACTTACAGAATAGATCTGTTATGTAACCCAGTAGCCACTAGACACATGTTGCTAATTAAATTTAAATTTAAATTAAGAAATAAAATTGAAAATCCAGATCTTCAGTCATTTTAGTGACTGAAGATCTAAATAATCAATAGTGACTAGTGGCTACTAAATTGGCCTAAATGGAAATAAGACTCTCCCATCTTCAAAGAAAATTGTATTAGAAAATGTTGAACTTAAGGATAAATTAGTTAGTTCCTTAACTGGATTAAGATTTGTTTTCAGCATATTCTTTTAACTGCTCAACTCTTTTGAAATAAAGGTATGCCTCTCACCTGTATGTAACTAGGGTAGTGTCCATGACACGTCAATTCAATGTCCATCAGTGATTTATCAGAGATGACATGCGCAGACCAGAAAGAGGTCGTCATATCAAGAGGAATCCATTGAGCTGGGCTGAAAAGACAGAAAATCCAGTTGTCAATAAGCTTCTTTTTGGTTTGTTTTTGGTTTTTGAAGCTGAAGTCCTGCAACAAGTCAGAAGACAGAACATTAGAGCTGGATTCAGATCAGGGAAGTTAAAACCCAAATGTGGATACTGGCAAAGGGGCTCAGGAAGATAAGGTATTCTTGCCAGGCACAGTGGCACATGCCTGTAATCCCAGGGGCTCCAGAGGCTGAGACAGGAGGATGGCGAGTTCAAAGGCAGCCTCGGCAACAGCGAGGCACTAAATAACTCAGTGAGACCCTGTCTCTAAACAAAATACAAAATAGGGTTAGGGATGTGGCTCAGTGGCCACGTGCCCCTGAGTTCAATCCTCATTCCCCACCCCCCAAAAAAGACAAGGTATCTGTAGGTGGGAGTTGGAGTTCCATGTCACAGGGAGGTGAGAAGTGAATAGACAGCAAGACAAATTGTGTTGTGTGAATCATTGCAGGAGGCTCTATGTTCCTTTTGGAATAGGAACCAGGATTTCCATGCCACATCTTGGTTCAAAAGATCAAAGCCACCCTCAGCAACTTAGTGAGGCCCTAAGCAACTCAGTGAGACCCTGTCTCTAAATTAAATTTTTAAAACTGGGGGGCTAAGCACCTCTATATTTCAATTCTCTGTACCAAAAAAAAAAAAAAAGTCACGATTATGGTCATGCAGGGCTGAGAGTAGCTTGGACTAAACACTTTAAAAAAGAAAAAAAAAAAAGAAAGAAAAAACAGAAATCCCAGTGGCTGTGAATAGAAGACACCTCTGATCCCCATACTGTATCCCTCTTCCAGTGTGTTTTTGTTCACTCCTTATAATCTTTTCTTTTAGTCATTAGGTTAATGTCCAGTGTTCTAGTTTGTACCTGGAACAATTTTAAAAATGCTCTCTCAATTTGTGTCCATGATAATCGTATACATATATATAATATTGCAAATGCCAGGCTCACGTTTTGCTGTCACGGGAAATCCATGTTGATGGAGTAGAAGTACTTAGCCTTAGTGATGGATTGGTTCAGAAACTCTTGCTTTTATCTTTGCAAGTTTGCATTTTGTCCTTGGGTGCTGAATGAAATAAAAGTAGAGGGCATCTCACACAGTGCTTCTTTGCTTCTGTTAAAAGATAAACTTAGTCACATTCCAGTTTTACAGAGTTTATTGGAGCAGACAGTGATTTATAAATTGGACAGTGCCAGACCTCCGGTGATTGCCTTGTACTAAAGAGACACAAGGGAAAAGCTTTCATAATTTGTTCACAGAAGCAAGACAAAGGAAATGTATTGGACTGGTTAAAGTGGAGTTTCTATCTAGAAGTTAGTTTTAATTTTGTGGTTTCTGATTGGTTAAGTTTATGATTCACTTTACTGTTTACATGAGTTGTGTTCTAGTTTGGTTGGGTAGGAACCCAAGACCCATGTCACTCTAATGGGTTCCCATTGGTTTGCTGACTAACTTCTATAATAAAGGTCTTTCTCTTTAAGAGAATAATACTTTTTGTGTCCCTTTGGGTTTCTGCAGAAATACAGATCAATATTTCAAATTCCCCAAATTTCAAATAGATATTTCGATCTTTTTAACTAATTGCGACTTTTTTTTAAAAAAAAAGCCTTTTTTTTCATAGCCAAAAAAATCACTACATATTTCTATGTAGGTACATACATAGAAATATGTATCTACATAGAATACAGCCAAGATTAAGAAGAAAAAAAATGCAAGCAAATTCAGGTGGGAATATTCCAGATACAAAAGACCCGGATTGAAAGTGGTTCAGTTGGTAGACTTCCAAGATCTTTCTTTCTTGCCATTTTCTGGACTACTTCAACTTTTTTCTCAAAATCTTCCCTTGTCAGTCTAAAACAAGGCATTGATTCCCATGGTTAAAGTTGGGGAGTGTGGTGAAGAACTACAAGAGAGATCTGAGGGTTCTCTCAGTTAATTTAAGTGTAGTTTCAGTACCTACCTTCCTGGCCTCAGGCTCTCATAAGATTTCTTCTGTGCTTTCCTTTTAAATTTTGTCTTCTAATGGCATTTTGTGATATCTCGTTAATACTGGAGTGGATTTTTGTCTCACTCATCTTGATATCTATTATGAAGTTGGAATTATTTCTTGCACATCATAAGTTCTCAGAAAATGGTCATTAATTAAACTAGTTAATAAGAAAACAAGGTATATTAGATAGAATACACAACATACATGTGTATCACAAGTGGGAAATGTTATGGCAGAGTTGGGAGATCTTTTGAAAACTTGTCCCACTCATGGTGGGGCAAGAAATAAGAACAGACTTGGAAATGAAAGGAATAGACCTATCTCTTCTTGAGAGATTGATATATAGAAATAAAGAAAAAGAGAGGCAGAGAGAGAGAGTGTGTCAGTATTTGAGCCCAGGTCACTAAAGAATAAAACACTTCTTATGGAAGGAGGAAACAGAATCACCAAAGGCTGAAAGTGTCAAGGCTTTTAAAGATATTGGGGTGGGAAATAGATGTATTTTGCTAAAGAACACTAAGTGTTATAAGAAACCACTACCAGGTAGGAAGAGATTCTCCTCAGTGCCCTCATGGAGAGCATGGCCTTGAAAACACCTTGATTTCAGACTCTGGTCTTGACCATGAATCAGTACATTTCTGTTGTTCTAAGCCATCTAGTTTGTGGCATTTATGGCCTCTCTAGGAAACTAATACACCCAAGTACATATTATACCCCAATCCTCATTCAGGGAGTGGTTCAGCAGACAATGCATTTTGAGAGAGACCTGGAGTTGCACAATTTTTCAGGGCTATCAGGTCAGTCTTGAGGTACATGCTCTGTTTGAAGCATATTGCACTTCAGTGGACAAGGTAGATATTAGGATGCCAAGACCAGTTGAGTTTTAGTGATCATAGTATGGCAACAATGTGTGAAAAATAGAATGCAGAACTTTCAACTGACTTGGGCTAAAAAAGCATCCCTGGGCTCATTGCAATTATCACAAGAAGTTGCGGACAGGGGAGATGCTCTTGCAACAAGGAGAAACAAGTTCAACATCATCTCATCTGAATACAAAAAGAAAATGTTCTAATTTGATATCCCAGTCTGACAAAGCAGGATGAATGGACTGTAGCAAGCAAGAGCCTTTTTCCTACAAAACTGCTGCACCTGGGTCCTTAAAACTCCCACACAGGGATGTAGGAAGTGAAGATGTGTTCTTTATTTTACAGATTAAAAGGAGTAAGAAGAAAATTCCTATATAAAGATGATACTGTAACCTGGGTTAACATTCATATTTCACTTTTCTACATTTATTTTTTTTAACTTACCATATAGTCAAGTCATTCCATAAGAACTTTATCAAAGCTGGAGTTCTCTGATAGCTGTGATGCTTTCCTAGGTGCCTGCACTGCCATCTGCCTCTCAGGCTCTGGGTCACTAGAATGCAGGCCCTTGTTCTATTAGGGGGTCTTTAAATGAGCAATGATTCAGAAAGGAATTTTGTCCTGAGGGCACCTGTCTTAGTCTGTTTTATGCTACTATAAAGGAAAACCTGAGATTGGGTAACTTATAAAGAACAGAAATTTATTTCTTGCAGTTACTGAGGCTTGGGAATCCAAGGTCAAGGGCCTTGCATCTGCATTTGATGAGGGCCTTTTTGCTGTGTCATCCCAGGGCAAAAGGTAGAGGGCAAGAAAATACAAGGGAGTAAGGGGTGGGAGCAGAACTTGCTTTTTTAAAAAAATTACAAGTTTAAAAATGCATATCAATTGTACTAATTAGTGGATTTGACTGTGACATTTCTAAGCACGCATATCATATTCACCCTCCTTTCCCCTCCACTCCCTCTCCTCCTTCCCCAGTACCCTTCCCCATCCTCAGTAATTCCTCTTCCACTTTGAGGGCATCTTTTTATTTTACATGACTTGACTTTAGTTTACTTGTTCCGTTTTCACATATGAGAGAATCCACTTGATACTTGTCTTTCTGCAACTGGCTTATTTAGATGAATGTGATGTCCTCCACATGTGCTCTCATGATAATAACCCAGTTCTGCAACAATGATATTAATTAATTTATGAGGACAGAGCCTTCATGATGGAATCACCTCTTATTAGGTCCTAATTCCCAACAGTGTTGGGGCATTAAGTTTCCAACATATGAACTTTGGAGGACACTTTCAAACCACAGCAGCATCAGATTGGACTTCCCCATTTATCCTAACTTCACAGGCAGTCTCACCTTAGTGGGTCTGAGGCTCTTGGACCTTTGGTCTTCTTGTCTCTCTCACAATTCTTCTCACAGTTCTCTGCATCAGCTTACACCATATTTCCTTATTAAGAACCAGGAAGGGGCTGGGGCTGGGGTTCAGTGGTAGAGTGCTTGCCTGACGTGTGTGAGGCACTGGGTTTCATTTCCAGCACCACATATAAATAGATAATAAAAATAGAGGTCTATCAACAGCTAAAAATAATATTAAAACAAAAAAAAGAACCAAAAAGTTCCCCTAGCCCTTAAAAGAATTATTCCCCAAAGGAGGTAAGGCTATGAAGTACTAGTTCCCAGGGTGGCGACCCTGGCTAGGATTCCAGGTGGCCACACACACTCAGAGACGTGGTCTCCTGGTCCCTTCCCAGGAAGGAGGAAGGAAGCATGTAGCTTTACTGTCAGCATCCTGTCCTAACCTATAGTCTGGTCCTCTTGTGTTAATTTCTTTCATAAAGGAGCTCCCATAATGTAGGGCAGGGGTGCTACTCCTGGAAGAAATAACAGGAATCTATTTTAGATTGACATTATTGTTTAAACTATGTATTTTAAAGCTATTTTATTATTGCTAGTATTTATTTTTGCAGCAATTGAAGCAGGGAAAGTGTGTGTTGCTAAGCATATTAAGCAACCCCAAAATGCCTTACATTATTTGCACAGTGTACCACCATATAATTAACATTTCCTTCCATTTAATGTGCTAGGGTATTAACAAACACACACAAAAAGAGAAATAGTCCTGCAGCGTTTTTGGCCAGTGAATTAGTCATTCAAACTAAAGTGACAACAATAAAAAATTGCTTTTTCCCGGGCAAAATTATTAGGACATGAAGAAAGGCATGTCATGTGTCACCCACATGCTTGAACCTAGCTTAGTTTTATATTAATTTTTCATCTTGTGATGTTACATCAGCTTGCTCCATACAGGTCTTCCAACTCCAGGGAATACTAATACAAAGCTATATTCAAATCATTTGAGATATTTGGATTCCACAAAATGATCTCTACAAAAATTCAAAAAAACCTATAAAATTATTCAAAGCTTCTACAGAATTTCAGGCTTGAGCTTTAACTTTGATTGACAGTATATCTTATATTTATATAATATACTTTTGTTCTAGGCAATTGACCATTTTATTTTTTCTCTATCTTCTTGATCCTGGTATTCTATCTTGACACTAATTTATTTATAAAATATTTTTCTTGTTAATGTGACCAAATAAGATAACTATTTCTCTCTCCATCCATATCTCTCTCTCTCTCTCTCTCTCTCTCTCTCTCTCTCTATATATATATATATATATATATATATATATATATATATATACATACATACATATATATACACACACACACACACACACATATACCTGTTCACCATCACAGGAGGATGAACTTTTCTGTCACACAGTAATAGAATATTTCTGGAAGAGTTAAACAAGAAGTTTTGATTAAACTAATTGCATTTTTCTATACAAGAGAATGGGAGTGATATTTCTGAATTTCCAGGAATTGTTCTTGCATTTAGACTGATAGCAACAATTAACTTAACCAAATTTTACTTACTTGAAAGCAATGTCTGAAGTTACCCTAGCTCCTCTGTTCTACATTGCCACTCTTCTTCTATTATGGTATCCAGACCTTGAACCCAATGCTCTTTAATCAGAGACATGATATAATGTCTTGAGAGTTCCATACATCAAAGTGATGGAAACTATAATCCATGTTTTTCTACAACAGAGACTCCTTTGATACTGTATGGTCTCACCATTGGGTTGAGACTCCTGGTAATCCTCAGAGCCTCATTTGCATCAACCTACTTCTCTGGAACACAGCATCCTGGATCAATCAGTCATAGTTCTTAGGGCCAGCGTTAGCAGCATATGTTGTTTTCCCAGTCAGTGCTTCTTGCCCTTGAGCTGAGTATTCCAGAGTCAAACTAATCTTTTGACATAATATCATCTCCATTACTCAAAGGAAACTGTGGCTCAAAGCTGTTAAAAAGTTACTCAAGGTCACCTAGCTATATGAGGTTCTCAGAAACAGTTTTGTCTAAATGTAGACCATATGTTCTTCCCATATTGCCACCCATCCTCCTATTATTTATATTCTAAAACATTTCCAAAAGAATTTGAGGTTTTAAAATTAATAACTGAATTCTGGTTTATAAATCAGCCTCCTGTGCATTCAGCTAGTATGAATAAATTCTTCTGAAATTTATCCCAATGGTAAATTGGCCTTCAGGATTATAGATCCAGAAATTGGACCAATAGTGCATTGACCAAAATGCCAATAACCGGTAAGATCACTTGAAATGACCTTGTGGTCCTTTCCAGGTGTGGGAACTACAATGGGAATAATTTGATCTTCAAGGATATCCATGTAATCACAGGCAATGAAGATAATACCATGAAAAAGACTACTTAGCACTGGGACTTGAGGTCTAGTTGCAGTTATTGCACTTCTTAACAAGTCACCTCAAAAGCAAGTTGATCTCAACACTAGACCTTTTGAAACTCAGAATAGCTGTGCCAGGGAGTTGCCTGAGTCTGACCTTTCAGCACATTCTTACCCTATGGTCCATACTGCACTACTTTTCCACAGCTACTGCTGAGATTCCTACAGAATGTGCCCTAGTTCTTTCAACAAATCTTGATATTCAGAAACACAATGGTTTTTTTATGTGCTTTCCTGAGACATTTGCCCCTGCTTCTTATTCGCAAACAATTGTTTCTGGATCCTTTGATATAATTTAGAAATTTTCTCCTTCACTGGGCCCACTGGTTTCTATCTAGAGGGTTACCTCCAACAGTCTGATTAGTGTAAGCAATGACCTTAACCTTATGCATTAGCTGATTTACCATTCAGACCTCTCAAGCCAATATTTTAATTTCACTTAAGAGAAAGGAAATTTAGCCGGGGCATGCCTGTAATCCCAGCGGTTTTGCAGACTGAGGCAGGAGGAGTTCAAAGCCAGCCTCAGCGAAAGTGAGGTGCTAAGCAACTCAGTGAGACCCTGTCTCTAAATATAATACAAAATAGGGCTGGGGGTATGACTCAATGGTCAAATTCTCCTGAGTTCAATCCCCAGTACCAAAAAAAAAAAAAAAGGAAAAAGAAAATTTTACCCAAAATTTCAAGTTCCTTCTTTACGTGGCCTATTCTTTATTCTTTGTTAGCACAGTGGTTGGCAACACAATTGCTAGATCCACAGCTGAAAACAAATGCCAGCACCAAGACTTGCCAAATATGTGGTCTTGAGTAGATTCCCTAAACTAAAACTCAGTTTGCATTTCTGTCAAATAAGGCCAATTTTATAAACATTGTGATGACTACTTATGGTTTTGGTATAGAGCTAAGTGCTCAGAAAATATTAACTGTTATTCATCAAATTTATCATCATTATCTGAAAAGTGAGTAAGTGTAAATTCCTCTCCTTGGGAGATAGGGTGAGAAAAGCATTTGTACATTTAGTTTTAAAAGGTTTCCTGCTGTCCACTTTTCCCCGGTATGTTTAATATATTTCACAGACAACTGAGAGAGTACTCTCTCTAAAACCAGGCATTAACCTGGTTATATCCTGTTGAAAAGATTTCAAGGAATCCTCATTGTCAAATAAGTCAAACACACACTCTGACTTGAAACCCACACCCACCTCTATTGAAAGGACCTTGAAATGTTAACTGTGAAGACTAGCAGAGAGCTTGGAACACAACTGGTACATGTGGAGTTTTGCTTCGCCTTTCTGTCTTTGAATATTATTGCCCAGTTGGGTTATAAGTCCCCCTACTCACCTGTGTGAGGAAGGACCTTCAGTGGTTCCTGAACATCAACCAGTCTTTCCTATCTTGACTGTCAAAACACAACGTTTCCTCCAAGTTCAGCCCAAATATTAACACATCCATAGCATTTTACCTGTAACTCACATTTGAACAAACTCCAAATGTCTTCAGAACAACTTTGCATTCTTATGTATTTTATCACTCTCCTGAAACTCTCCAAAATTTCCATGCCACTTTGAAAATGCCACAGAAGTCCAACACTGCTCAAGGCAACAGGGCTAGGGGAATGATCTATGAGAAATCTGACACTCAAGCTGAGGATATGACATAGACTTGGATGTGTGACAGAAACATCTTGAGCTTTGACATCCATCAGACCTGGGTTTGGATCTTGTCCCTTGGATTGAACAATTATTCAAACAACAACAATTACTTTAACATCTGTGAAAATTCATTTGATCTAATAGGATTATTAATAACCACTTTTGAGATTTTGCTCTGCAGCTTCTAAATAGCGTAAGAAAAGTCCCGTGGTTAGGAAAAAAAGTATGTGCTAAGTAAATGACAAACATTATTATTATTTAATCTGCAGGCAAAAGTATGGGTCCCACTGTGTCAGTTATTGAAGCCTGGTCTTTTCTTAAACCTCTTAGTTGCTCAAGATATTCATATAGTTTTTCTAGGATTTGTATGGCATGTGTCACTCAAGGATTTCAGTTGGGTCATGGCTGAGCATCAAAATCAAAGCGACATCTTGCTTTGAGAAGCTCGGTCAGATTCTTCCTGAAGAAAACAGATCAGTAGGGGATTATTTTTACTCAGTGTCATGTCCAATTTCTCTTTGTGAAAAGAGACTTGCCAAAGAATGAGCTTCTCCCCCTTCCTTTAATTGAGGGATTTGCCCTTTACATCTTTACTTTGTAACTGGGAAACGTGAGTCCAAGGTGCCTGTTAACACCTCCAGCCTACTTAAGGAGAGGACCAGGTTTAAAATCAGGTCTTTTGACTCTTCTAACAGCATCCCCAAGTGGGCACATGAAAGGGCCCAGCCCACACTGGCATACTCAGCAAGTATCAGTTTAATTTCCATTTGTTTTTCTTTCTATCACTCCAGAGTTAAATCTTTTAACTACAATGGCTCCAAACTTGTTTCAATTGGGAAGATGTTTTACATTTTGAACCAGAGAACACGGGCTTTAAAACGCTTTTTATTGTGAAATGGTGAATTCATATTGTTCATGCAGCGGAATCAATTTGGCTAAAGAATTCAAACTTGAAAGAAAAATCGCTTCACAGGGGATGAGAAATAGGCATTCCTTTTTTTAGTGTAGAGAAAAGCTATGTCTAAAAGATACAAGAAAAAAACCTTTCTAAATTTGCATATGGATGCTTTTTGACATCATGTAGAGTCAATCAAAGTAAAATTCTACAAGTCTTAAAAATCAAAATAGAGGAATAATGAGCAGCATGAAGTTCGGCTGGGCTTCTCTTATCATCATTCATTGGGCAGTAATGTTCCTAGATTCTTTATTGTTTCTAAAGATATCTGTATCTTTCCTAAAAATACATTGCAGTTGCTTTGGAAAATGTTTATCTTCTTCAAAGTAAATGAATGACTTCACAATCCATTGACTGACAAACTAAATTAATTATTTTTGAGACAACATGAGCAATCAAGTTACATTAAAATTCCCTCATTGAAGAACAGTCCAGGGAGCTATTTACCCAGTACTCACATGCTTGTTAAAAAAAAAAAAAAGTAATATGAGATTACTTTTAAAAAGTCATATTAGATAACATGAGTTTATGCAGTTTTGATACATTAACATTTCCAGTAGACACACTTAAGTCTATACTTAAAAGCCTTCATAAATGTAACCCAATCCCTGCGTTTCTTGGGGGGAAAAAATTTCTCTTTTTTAATATTTTGTAAGTCAAGTGTAGGTGACCTGAAAGAATGCAATCTGAAGCCCTGGGCCACTCTGCCACCTTCCACCTTTAGCAACCACTCACTCTTCTTTCAGTTGACACCAAAGACAAGCAGAGGTCATTGGAGAAGGGGAGGAATCATTTTCTAGGTCTAAGAAGGTCCAAAACTTGACTGGGATAAAACTTTGCAGCTACAGCGCCTTCAATATGAGCAGCACTCCGTTGGTGGCAGGGAGGAAAGCTTGGAGCAGACTGTGTTGCCTGTAGGTTTCCCTTCATTCCCTCCATCACAATCCATCCCAAGTAACTGTGATGTCAATGTTTCCTGGTTTTCCAAACTCCCAGCCTCCCTTGCAGGTAGCAATGGCCAGTGATACCCTTTTAGCTAAAGAAATAAAAGGGGATGTCATGTGTAGCTTCTGAGAAAGCTCTTTAAAAGCAGGTTGACAAAGCACCTATGGCTCTTTGCCCTTCCCATGCTTTGTGCTTGGGCACCCATGTGATGCTGGAGGTGAGCAGCTGTATTTCAACCTCCAGAAGACATGCATGAGGACTCCAATCTCATGCTGAGTGGAAAAATAGAAAAAGTCAGTGTCTCCATGACAGCTCAGAGTCATTTCACCATTTCTAGACTTCCTACCTTATTTACTTCTTATTCTAGGAGACAAACAAAAGCAAAACCAATTTTTAAATCTCTAGTTGAGTTCGTCTCGAGACATTGCCTTTTCGGTTATGTGTATTGAATTTAATTTTTTTTTCCTAAGCTACGGGCTTATTCACCTTTGTATGGACAAAGACTAAAAATTGCATTGCCCCTTCTTTGTGAAGGAATATGATAGAAATAAGTATTTTTATTTATCTGTAGCCTAAAAATTCCTATATTGATCATTAACCTCCTAGAAATGCTCACTAGTCTAATTAAAATAAAATATTTCAATTATCTTTGATCCAGCAACTGAATTTATTAAATTAGATAAGAAAAGTAAGGCATGATGGCACACTCTTGTAATCCCAGCAACTTGAGAGGCTGAGGCAGGAGGATCCAAACCAGTCTCAGCAACTTAGCAAGACCCAATTTCTAAATAAAATACAAAAAAGGGGCTGGGGATGTGGCTTCATGATTAAGTACTCCTGGGTTTAATCCCTATTACAAAAAAAGAAAGCAATAATAAATCAGACAAAAGGTTAGGCGACCTTATTTTATATGTAGCCAAGGCATCCTGTCTTTACTGTGTATAATTTTTTTCATTTTTATTTATATATTTTTTACTGTGTGTAATTATTACTGAGTGGTAAATATTAACATTATAATATTATTAATAATGAATAGAAACACTGGAATGCACTTAAATGATAAGGGTGAAAGTTCTTATTTCACTTATGAATGATAATAGCAGCTTTTCAAATATAATGTATTAATGGTTATAAAGTATTTTTAAAAGTCATTTTGAATTGGGGTAAAATTTATATGTAATAAAATGCACATATCTCAAATTTGTAGTTCAATAACTTGTCAACACACCCATTAATTGTGAGTCTTTTTAATATTAGCAATGTTAACATTATCTCATTATGCTTTGAAATTGACTAAAAACTAATGATGTTGAAGATCTTTTCATTTGCTTTAAGTGAAAGCGTTTGCTCAAATCTTTCAACTTTTATTTTTGCAGTGGGTTTTCTCCTTCTTGGTTAGTAACTTCTTTACATATTCTG
Organism: Ictidomys tridecemlineatus; assembly: GCF_052094955.1. Classification (NCBI taxonomy): domain Eukaryota; kingdom Metazoa; phylum Chordata; class Mammalia; order Rodentia; family Sciuridae; genus Ictidomys; species Ictidomys tridecemlineatus. The sequence continues at coordinate 20,451,354 of NC_135484.1, forward strand.
ATCCAAAGTTTTGGTATGTGTGTTAAAAATATTTCTCACAGTCTCTGTTTGCCTTTTCATTTTCTATCAAACTTAAATTTTATGAAGTTCAGTTTATTAAGTTTTTATTTTACATGTCATGCTTCAACAGCTTACTAAGATCTAGTCCTCTGATACATGAACAAGAACATAGTATAACTCTCCAAGTATTTAATTAAAAAAATGATTTGTAGATATTGGGTGCATTTCTTATACATATTTTGTCTAATTTATTCCCAAGTATTTCATTTACCATTTTTTGGGGGGAGGGGAGGTGTTGGGGATTCAATCCAGGGCCTTGTGCATACTAAGCAAGCATCCTACCACTGAACCACAACCTTGGCCCTCATTTGGTATTTCTTTAATACACCGATGTCCATGGTTTCTGTGAAACAGAAATACAAATTTATTTTTGCATATTGATTGTGTATCCTACAACTTGTCTAAATTCACTTACTAGTTCTTTTAGTAGTTCAATTTTCTGTACATCTTATCATAACAATTGTACATAGACATTTTTTGTTTCTTCACAATCTGAACTTTTTTTTCTAAATTTTTTTCTTTTCTTCTTTAAAAGCACAGTCAACTTTCAATACAATATTGAAAGTTGTTATGTAGACATGTTGACCGTGTTTACATCTTAGTGGAGGAAAATAGCAAGATTTTTACCATGAAGTTTGATGTTAGCCTATAGGCTTGCTTGGTAGATACCCTTTGTCTATTGAAATATCCTCTTATTCTTAGACTTGTTGAGAGTTTCTTTCTTCCTTCTCTCTTTCCTTCCTTTCTTTTTTTCTGAATGGATGCTGAATTTTCAGTGGTCTCTTCATCATTGGCCTGTTCTACTTTCTAGTTTGCTAATTTGGTAAATTACATTCACTTTGCAGTGTTAAACCAACCCTGTTTGGCTGGACTACATCCCACATGGTCATGATCTAGCTTCCTTTTTATATATTTCTGAATTTAATTTGTTAACATTTTGTAAAGGATATTTTGCATCTGCTATTTTTTCCTATTTATATATTTATTGTCTTTGCTTTTGATGTGGGGGTACTTCTGGTCTCACGGAGGGGTTGGAGAGGAGTCTTCTTTTTTCAGGAAGAGTTAGTAGAAAGCTGATGCCATTTTTACATTAAATGCTTGTTAAAATTGACTTCCAAAACCTTCTGAGTTTGGAGTGAGCTTTTGTGATTTTTGCCTCGTTTGAAATTTGTTTGTGTCATATGAAGTGAAAATCCATTGCCATAAAGTTTTTCATTTCATACTCTTATTCTCCTAAGGTTTGCGTGGTTTGTAATGAAGTGCTTCCCTCATTCATTGTGATGGTAAAATATGTCTTCTTCTTTACTCTTCATCAGTTTGGCCATAGCTTTTTCAATCATATTGATCTTTCAAATAAGTAATTATGGGCTGTACTGATATGCTATATTATTTCATGTTTTCTATTTCATTGATTATTCCTCATGGTTATTATTTTCCTTCATTTTGTTTACTTCAAGATTAATTTGTTATCTTGTTCTTAAGGTAGAGATGTATATCACTGATTTAATAGTTTACCAAAAAAAAAGCACTATTGCTATCCATTTTCCTGTAACCACTATTGTGTCTGTATTTTACAAATTATATTATATAGTATTTTCATTTTCATTTGGCTTAAAATATTGTACATTTACTATAAAATATTTTTCTTGGATCCATTCTAATAAAGATTAGGAAATGTATTATTTAATTGAGAAATATATGAGGCTTTTCCAGATATGTCTCTCATGTTAATTTTTCATTTAATCCTGTTGTGATTAAAGAAGATTCTTTTGAAGACCTCAATTCTTTTAAATTTCTTGAGATATGTTTTAGGTCCTCATAATATAGTGTATCTTGGTAAATATTACAAGTGCACTTAAAAAGAATGTTTATGCTTCTGTTTGGCTGAAGTCTCCTTTAAATGTTTATTCTACTAAATAGTTTGAGAATATTGTTCAATTATAGTACATCATTACAGACTTTCTGTCTTTTCCTCTTCTATTAATGATTAAAAGCAGAGTATTTCCAAACAGAATTGAGGATTTGTCTCTCATTTCTTTTCTGCCAGTTCTTGTTTCATGTACTTTGAAGCTGTTACTAAGCACATGTACATTGAAGTTTGTCATATCTGGATAATTTGATACTCTTGTCAGTGATAAATGGCCCTCTTAATCCCTTATAATAATATTTTTTCTTTGAAGTATACTTTATTTGGTATAAGCACTAGACTTTTCTTTTGTTTAGTATTTTATGGTATATAATTTTTTTCCACTAAAATACGTGTTCCTTTATATTTAAGCTGGAGTTTTTTAGATTGCATATAACTGGATCTTGATTTTATATCAATCTGACAATCTGCATTTTAATTATACTATTAACTCTTTACATTTAATGTTTAATGCAATTAGTGTTTGAGGAGGACTTTACCTCTCTCAATTTTTTCTATTTGTTTCATCTGATTTCTGTTACTTTCTTCCTCTTTTGCCTTTTGGGTATTGAGTCTCCTTTAAATGTTAATTCCATTCAATAATTTGAGAGTATTGTTCAATTCTAGTTCATTTACTAATTTCTGTGTTTCTCTTCTATTAACTATTAACTATTCTATTAACTATTAAAAATAGAGCATTTCCAAATGTAATTGTGGATTTATCTCTTTTGTGTTCTGCTTCATGTAGTTTGAGGGGTTAGCAAGCACATGCATGTTGAAATTCATTACTTGAGTTTATATCGAGTGTTTTTTATTATCCTACTTCAGATTCATTATTGACTTATTAGCTAAGTTTATTTTTAGGGTTTTTTTTGGTGGCTCTACTCTTTTCAATCCAAATCATAAGCTTATACATTGCAATTAATATGACATAATTTCATGTGTAGTACAAGAACTTTATAACAGTTCTCTTCCATTCCCTACCTCTGACTTTTGTGCTATTTTTCACAATTTTAATTTGACTTATGCTATATTCCCCAAAATTCATTGTAAGTTTTGTCTTTCAAAGTCTATTTTGAAATTTTTAAAAATATCTTAAGGTTTTAAAATTTACTCATATACTTACTATTTCTGATGTTCTTCATTCCTTTGTGTAATAGATTCAAGATTCTGGTAACATAGTTCTTCCTGGAAGATTTACTTTACTTTTTTTGTAGCCTCATGATAAGATAATCTCTCAGAATTTTTATATCTCAAGAACTCTTTATTTTGATTTTATTTTTGGAAAAATATATTGCCTCTATATAGAATTCAAGGCAGAGTTTCACTTCAGTACCTTTTCTTGTTTCAGTGATGTTCCATCAGTTTCTTCTGCCTTCAGTGATTCCTATTGACAAGCTCTGATGACTCTGTATTTGTCTTTGATCCTCTTGCTGCTTTTAAGATTTTTATCTTTATCACTGATTTTAGCAATTTTATTATAATGTACTTTATGATTTTTTTTCCTGTTTCTGTTACTTGGGGTAATTTGGGACTCATTTACCTCTACTACCGAGAAAATAACTCCCTAATAATTCCACCCAGTGCCCGGTGCAAAGATGTTTTCCCCTTTGGCTTGTTGGAAACAATCCTTCCTAACCCCAAACTAACACTGAGGATGATTCTTCTGGTCCTTCCATGATTATGTGCTTCTGTCTCCTGACTCAGGTAGTTTCCTTACATGCAAACCTAGATCATGATTCCACCACAGACTTTAACAGACCACTTTGGAAGGACAGAAGGATAGATGGATGGATGGATGAATAGAGGGACAGATCCATATAGATAGGTATTATGTATCAAGAGAGAGACAGAAAGAAAGTGTCTTTTTCTCTGATCTTCTACTTCACAATTCCAGCTTCCTTGATTTTACGAATACCATGTTCTTTCTTCTTTCATCAGACTACTGGCCTAGACACACTTTATAAAATAGGTTACATTTATCTTTGTCACTTTGCTAATTCATTTTCTCGTCTCTTTTATATCTTCAGTCTTTCTTTTCAGACCTCTGGACCAACAGAGCCTCCATATCCTTCCCTTAGTGAATTAATTTTTTTTAGACCATCATAATCACCTTCAGAAATGAAGTGTTCTGTACTCCATAATTCCCCATTCTCTCTTCTTCCAATCAAAATTCTTCTTCCTTCTATCAGAGGTGGGAAAAGAGGTTGGCTAAGAATAGGCTCAGAAATTAGAGTCTGGAATCAAACTTCCTGATTTTGCATACTGCTTTATGTTGTCTATTTATTTTATTTCTCGGTGCTGGTGATTGAATCCCGGTCCCTGAACATGAGAGGTAAGTGCTCTACTGCAGAGCTATGTTGCCAGCCCTGTGTTCACATTCTGACTCTGCTGCTCACTGGATTCATGACAGGGGCAAGTCTCTTAATCACTCAGAGCCTCTGTGTTTCTATGTGGAAAGTAGGAATTTCTATGTGAAAAGTAGATACTACTAGAAGACAATGTAAGGTTTGAATAACATCCATTTCAAGAATTTTGGCTCATGCCTCGGATAAGAAGTGTTATATAATGATATTAGTTGTTTATATCATTGCTCACATAGTCTATAGCCAGTGAACCCCTTGGCATATTTTAGAAGACACTTTTATGGTTCGAACTGTTAGACCCTTTAGTCCAGATAAACCTCAGTTTTTTCAAACTTAAGCATCTTCTTCCTTTGTATTCCACTTTCAGGCAGCAGGGACATGGATCATTGCATGACAGTTCAGTCTTTCCTGTGTGTCATAGTGTTGAGGGTTACCAGACCACTCAGGTTGGATGACTTGCTACAAGGACCAAGACAGCATACAGTCACTCTCGTGGCTATGACCCGTTATGGTGAAAGGAGCAAAAGCAACAATCAAAAGGAAAAGTGCCTGGACAAAGTGCCGATGATGATGCCAAGTGCAGGCTTCCACATTCAGAGTCCTACGGGACACACTTAATTCTTCCCCATTTGAATTGTGACAACATGTATGAAATGTTCTCTACCAGGGAGCTCACTGGAGACTCAGTGCCCATGGTTTTTACTGTAGCCTGGTAACACGGGTACCCTCTGTCTAGCACATACAAAATGACAGACTTCCTTAAGGAAAGCAGGAGTTCAGAATAAAGCATAGTGTATTGCTCATATGAACAGCTTCCAGTTTCAGCAAGGTGAGCACTCATTTCATTTAAGGAAAGTTTTGTACCAGAATCATGAGCTATTATTTGTCAGTAAAGTTCCCAGATGCAAGCCAAGGTTTAGTATTGCAGCAAGCCCTTCTTAGAAAAGCAGAGTCAGACCTGCTGTATTCATTCTTTTCTATCTACATAGTCATTTTCAAGCTTTTAAGGCAGCTTTTTAAGGCTTCCTGTCTCACTCAAAGTTCTCCAAACCTCCCATTAGTGGTAGCAATAGATAATGAAGAGAAAGGAAAAGATATAGTGTCCAGGATTATCAGCACTTTTTTTTTTCTGCATTATACTTTCAGCCAATATAACTGTTTTAAGAATCTTAGATTGCTGCAGATATTTTTCTTAATTTGTCACTGTATTAGGGGTAAGATTTTGAGAAAGATGAAACGTTCTGCAATAAAATTATTTTTGGTATTCAAGAAGAATATTTGGGTTAGGCAACCTCTATCTCAATCATATTATCAGAACAAGTTTGTTTTTTATAATTGCTATCAGATAAAAGATGGTATTGTGGTTTTTATCTAAGTTTAATGATTTAGACAAAAATAAAACTTTGATTCATTTATCTATAAATATCAACTACCTTTAAATTAGTTTTCTTTTTTTGTTTTTACCTTGTTGATATATAATGAAAGAAGATATTATATGATTAATAAAGTTAGGTGTCTGTCCACAGTCCTGATAGTAATATACTCTCTCTCTGATCACTAGGTGGGAAAACTGTGAGTAATCATCTCATACATCACATTGAGATCTACAGCTTAGCTAATGATGTGCTCACTTGTCTGATACCTTATCCCATGAACATTTATTTCAAAGAAGAATATATATATTCTTGGATATAACAGGGACCACATTGTGGTGAATTACAGTAGTGTAGCAACCTAAGTCTTCACTTAGAAATTAATAAATTAATTAATTAAATTAATAAACATTTTTTTTAAATTTTGCATGTCTCAAAATTTAAAATCTACATGTTTAAACAATTCATAGGTTTGATTCAATCCTCAGATAATTAAAAATGCATGTTTAAATAATTCATAGATCAAAATACATACACACTTGTGTGTACATGAGATTTAATTACTGAAAACATTGTAAATCAATACCATAATCTTATTTTGTTCTGCCATATTGGATTCTACTTTCAATTTCTTGTATTTTAATCCTTCTACTTTTTTAATTTTCAAGATTTCTACAATTTTAATGTATGTTTTAAGTTCCTAATTGTCCTCTAAATACTCTTTCAGCTTATCCCACTATTTCTAATGTGTAGCTTTTTCATTAGAGTTAAATTTTGTCGTTTTAATTTTTTTATGATTTCTTCTTTCTCCTATGAATCATTTAAACCTATGGGTTTACATTTTCATTCATATGGAGTAGTAAAGCTACTAACTTCTAATTATTCACATGGTAATCAAAGGGATCTGTCCAAACAATACTGGTTCTCTGAAATTGATTGACACTTGCTTTTCATCTGAATATGTACTCAACTTCACCTACAAACTATACCATTTATAAATACTGGGCTACTTATTATAACCTGAAAGTGTCATATTCTTCCCCCTGAAATTTTCCTTACTTTGCTTGGAATCTTAGACTTTATTGTGGATTCATTCTATCTCACAGTTTACCACTAATCAGCTTCTCTGAATCTTTGTATTATTTTATTTTAATTTGTTATATATGACAGTAGAATGCATTCCAATACATATTACACATATAGAGCACAATTTCACATCTCTGGTTGTACACAATGTAGAGTCACACCATTCATGTCTTCATACATGTACTTAGGGTGATTAAAAAAAAAAAAGGCATTCTGTCCTTCTCATTCCACCGTCTTTTCCCTGAATTTTTCTGAGTTAAAAACTCCTTTTACATGTTACGTTATGGCTATATGCCCCATTTTTACAGCTTCCATTTCCCACATGAACTTTTTCCTTCCCATGTGGTATGTTCCATTAATCGCATCAGGATCACTTAATCTACTTTTGAAAAAATACAGGTTATTGTTTTACCCCAAACCTATTAGAATCTCAGACCTATTGAACTAGATTTAATCGAGCCTAAGAATACACAATTTTATCACGTATCAGAGGTGAATTTTATGGACAAGTCAATGAACCACTGAGGCATGTTAGAATCATTTCTTTATCTTCCTAATGTCATTTGCTTGATTGCTTATGACTATGTGCCCAGGATCTAATGCTGAAACAATGGATGTTAATAAATAAAAGAAACAATAAATGTAGCATAAACTTTGAATAATAAACCCAACATTTGGCATGATTTCAGAGATGCCTACTTGTCCAATCTACAGCTAAGTCTAGACAATGCTACCTGATTTTTAGTGGCCTGAGTAAAATGTTAACACTTCTATAGGGTTTAACTGATCAGGACTGTTTAAATTAATTCGTTCCTGACTTCAGAGTCTCAGAATTGTAAGAAACCATTTAACATAAACAATCCTTTTCCTTATACAGTTATGTAATCTGAGAATGCAAAGCAATTTATCAAAACGCTTAGCAGGAAGATAACAAAATTGAGATGAGATATTTTTACAATGTGCTCATGAACATAGGACAGTAACAATAAAGACTACTTTGGAATAAAGGAAGGCTGGAGCAAGGAAACATCAAGATAAATTTTACTTAGTATATCTTGGTTTGTTGGGATATTAGAAAGACCTAACTGAAAAATGCAGATGAGCCGGAGAAAAGTCAAAATCAGGTTCATCCACTAAATGAATGGACAATATTAATACAGAGAATCAAAAATTAAGAAAGCTGAAGTTGATGTTTTAGCCTAAGACTAGTTTATGTTTTCCTCTTTGCCCTAAGCAATGAAATTTGAATTATAATCAGACAAATATTGCCACCTAAGTTGGGAAAATAATTACTATCTAGTAGAGGCAGATAATAGGATCAAAGACTATTTTTTCTTTGGTTTAAACTAATTTAAGTTTTACATGGGCCCAGATTAATTTTACATGGCTCTATTTAAACTAGTATACTGATTCAGTGAAGAAATTTCATCATGTTAGGTATTTTTTAATGTCATTTTCAACTAATTCTAGTTATTTCTCTTTTCTCCAAACCTTACCACCAGATGGCAGTAAACGTACCAGCTATTCTTTGTAAGATAGCAACAACCTACTAAATTTATCTCCAAGTATTTTGCAGGGTTAAGTTTTGATCAGATGCAGAAAAAAAGTTACAGGAAGAATAAAAGAAGGTGGTTGAGTATTTTGTATGTTAAATTAAAGATTTAGTCACAGGACCAATGACAAATTAAAAAAATTCAAATAAACCAAAATAGAAAATACAAAATACCGACCTTTGTAAAAAATCCATAAATTGAGCCAATAAAAAAGTGAAAAGGCCAAAGCAGCCCCATGTTGGATTCATTTCAGCAAAGTTTCCCCTTCCTGTACTTGGAAAATTATGATGTCTTTGAATTAATTTCACATGTGGATATTTTTATTTCTCCATAATGCAACCAAAACACTTTACATAAATAACAGAAACCACTGAGTCCTCCAAAAATCCATATATATTCTCAGTCTCCTTAAACTGACTAAAATCAGTCAATAAAATTGTTTCAGTTCTACCTTCCATGACATAGAAGAACTTCTTCTTCTGAGCTTCAACTGAGCAAACAGATGCCAAGGTTGTCAAATGGACCAGGGCTTTAACAGAATGCAGGACCAGACTGCACTAACAAGTAACACTCAACACAAAGAATGGAGTAATCCAATCCATTTCCATTGATTGACCATCACTTAGGCTCTTAGTCTTAGGTCTGTAATTTTGAAGTAGATTGAGAAACAGAACAGAAACCACAATCATTCAGAACTGAGCAAGAGTGAAAGTTAAATCTGTAGAAAGGAAATAGAATGATGTGACTCTTTGCACTTATGTGAAGGGCTCTTTCGTGAAAAAAGAGTAACACATTTTTAGTGATGTCAGAAAAAGCCAGCAAGTAGAGACCACAGTGAGTCTGTAGTGAAGTTCAACACAAAGTAGACTTTCACTCTGTCTCTCATAGAACACCTGGGACTGAGATGGCATGTCACGGCCCCTACTATAAATCACTTGAAATAAGATACAAAAGAGAGTTTAATAAAATAAATAAAAACTTGAACAAATAACTGGGTTTACAAGAAAGTGAGGAAAATCCTCAGAGGCCAGAATTGAAGAGGAAGAGAATGCAAGCTCGGGTGGGTTGATATGAGATGGAGAAGTGTTTTTGGACCTAGACATTGGTGCCGACAGCCAATGGCTTTAACACTGGGGCAATCATAAAATTTAAGTTCTTCCTGGATCTGACATTTCAGGGAATTGAAACGCTTGCATAAAGCATAAAAATGCATGGGCTGTATCCTCAATGAAAAGTTGCCTGGAGAAAACACTGTTCATCCATTCAGAGATAACTTGGTCTCTTCAAGGAAACTTCCAGGGTCCAGGATGCCCAACCTCCCAATGTAGAAGACTTTTCCCAGAAACAATGTTTACCACCTTTTATACCATGGAACAGATGAGCTGGGGAGCTCGCCACCATTCATACCATGGAAATAATCAATGCTCAGTTTATCAGAATCCTAAAACTCAAGTCAGGATCTGGCAAAGCATCCTTGAAACATATTCATAAATACACTTATAAACAACAGAGAGTAAATGACACATCCCTGAATGTATAGAGGTTTTTCAAATGGCATTAAATCTGTACCACTGACAGGGTCAAAGCCTGACTTCTAAAGAGAAGAGGAAACAAAGCCTTGGGTCTGGAATGTTTTACAGTTCCCATTTTGGGCCATAGATATAAAAGGAGGAAAGAGAGACCTGGCTTTTGGGAAGACTATACTATTTTTAATCAAAAGCCCCTTTAAAATATGTGAAACAATTTGTCATCTTCACCAATATTTAGTTTGTTTTCCAGTAATGGTAAAAATACTAACAATAGTTCCTAGATATTGTGTGAAAACTTAGCCTGGGCCATGAGCCCTTTATGTGGTTTTTTTTTTCGTCTTATGATCAAAAAAATACTATAATGTTGGTATTATTAAAATAATCATTATATAGGTGGTGAGGTCAAACTCTAGGACAGTTTAGAAGGTTGATCCAAGACCAGACCACAGTGAGACTTTGGGTCTGCCTATAAAGCCCCAGCTCCCAGCTCTATTATGCAGGTCACATGATATACCAAGGGACTTGTTGACTTGTACTGTGACAGCATGGCTGAATAAAAGTCACCTGGAAGTTTGATAAGCATACTGATTCTAGCTCTTCGTGATGGAAATTCTGATTCTGGAATGGGCCCAGATATTTTATCGAACAGTTCCCTTGGTGATTTTGATGTACAGCTAGTTCTGATAACAACCATTGTAGATAATGCAAATTCATGCTTTCTATAATTTTGAGTAGAATGACTCTAATGTTTCCTTTCAATTTGACATTATTTTAATTACTTGAGAAATTAAGAAGAGAAGCTGGTCATCCAAAATGAGGATAAGTCAATAGGCCCAGGAGCTTATGAAAAAGGATTTCTGGCTTAAAGACCTTTTGAAACACTGGACTACATCCTATGCAGCTGTGTTGAAGAATGACAAGAATAAAGGAATTCACAATAAAGAAATCTATTTAATTTTATTTAACCCAAGATTTCTTCAGCTACCTTAGCCTATGTGGACTGCTTTATCAAAACTTCTCAGACTGGGTGGCTTACAAAGAACAGAGTTATTTCTCACAGTTCTGGGGGATGGAAAGCTCAAGATCAAGGGGCCAGCAGATCTGGTGTCTGCTGAAGTCCTTTTTTTTTTTTGTAGACAACCATTTTCTCACTCTAACCTCACATGTAGAAGAGAAAGGGGGTCTTTGAAGGCCTTTTTTTTTTTGAAACAGCAGTAATATCATTCATGACAGTTAATCACCTCTTCCAAGACCTTCATCTCCTGACACCATTACCACTGACACCATTATAAATATGTCATGTAGGAATTGGAGCAGGGTGGAGGGAGGCAAACAAATATTCAGACCATAGAAACAACAGAGTTGATCAGTACCTTCTTTTCTCTTATAGCAGGTATGAATTCATTTCACAACAGTATTTCAAGGTCCAGGCCAACATTTAGGAACCATCTGAGAAGCCCTTGTAAGAGCCTTCGGATTCATTTGTGTTAATTTTTTGCTCCCCAGACCCTCTCTTCCACCAGGCTGTACCTTTTGACCCTTGACCAGCTTCCTTCACAATGAGCAACCAGTCTGCTACAACATTCTCTTGCACTTAAATCTTTGGAAACTGGACTGAAAACTGACGAGTTACTTAACCCATTTTGTCTGATTGTTCCTGATGTGAAACATCTATAAAAGCTTGAATTGAGCTACATAATGTCACAGTAACTCTGAAATAGTTATTATCATTTTAGAGGTCTGATGTTTTGAGAATAGTAAAAGGTAAATGATTAGAATACTTCATACATATGTATATATGTGAATATATATATATTATATATATATATTATATATATATATATATAATGATTTTCAACTATTTTTAATGTACCTGTGTTGATTTCACTAAAATATTCAGAGAATAGAATTTGACTGAATGGGTTAAACTTTCTCAGTCAGTGTTTACAAATAGCTGGTTCAAATATTGGAAAGGTCTAGATGGAAACTATAATAGGCCAGAAGCTGTCTTCACATATTGAAGAGCCACCCTGAGAAAGAGGAAGCAGATTTGTATTTGTAAGGGGCTTTGCAACATCCAACACTTGAATTAAAACCCCATAAACTGGTGTACATCTCACATTTCTTGACACACCGAAGCAGTGGCCAGATGACCATATTTTGAAGATATTTTTAAAAAGAATTCTTGTAGAAGATCAAACCAGAATGTAATTTAAGAAATTGAGTACTTGTAGAGGTACTGCATTATCTCTATCGATCTCTCTATATATACATACATATGTATATACACATAAAGATATAGCTATATACTTTTAGAGATATTGCACCATATGTATATATACATACATATGTGTGTGTATATATATATATATACACACACATATATATATACAGTACAATATCTCTAAAAATACTAAATATATACATATGTAGTATACACACACACACACATACACACACACACACACACACACACACACACACACACACACACTGAGGATTGAATCCAGGGGCATCCATATCCCCTTTTATTTCTGTATTTTTTTGAGACAGGGTCTCACTAAGTTGCTTAGGCCTCACTAAGTTGCTGAGGATGGCTTTGAATTTGTGATTCTCCTGTCTCAGCCTCCAGAGCCACTGTGCCTGGATAGAAACACTGCTCATTTTTTATAGTACATTTACTATAGACAAATTGATTAAATCATGTCTCTGCCTTTGACACAATTAGTGCAGTCTACTCAATAACTGAAGCAATGGCATGACCAGAATGAATACTCAAATGTTCAAAGTCAGAGCCTGTGAGGACTCTTGACAATGGAGGAACCCTGTATTTCATTTAAACCAATGCTTCTTGCTAAATGAGATTGCAAATTTTACTTCAATAGCTTAGCCATTTGACTACCTTATCAAAAAGGCATTGTAGAATTACATGAACACAGTTTGTACTTGAAAAAATGGCAAAACACTTAAATTATCTGTATCACAAATAAGTAAAATTAAATGTATGTTAATAGGTTATATATCATGTGTTGGGGAGTGGGGCATGGTCAATTTTGGTCTTTAAAAATACATTCCTGTGAGACAATGGAAATAAGTCACTTGCTATAAGAAATATATTTCATTATGTAAAAATCAGGATACCTTCTAATGTAAAAATGAGGTTATTATATGCTGAGATCTTAATGTACATTATTTGTTAATGAATAAGTGATTGATTAGATCATTACAAAACTGAGTTTTTGTATCAGGCAATTTGAAGAAAATTAAAAGTCACCATACTGTAATAAACCCACTTGAGCTACTTTGTTCAAAAGCTGAAAATTTTATAGCTGATCTTAGTTTTGGCAAATCATCAAACAGCTCTCAGCAGACTTATTAATAGAATTTTGCAGTAGAAGAAATTGATGAGGTTATACAAAGAATTAGAAACAGAATGAGGAAGAGGGAGAGAGGGAGACAGACAGACAGACACACATACACACACACACACACACACACACACACACACACACACACTAGAATTCCAGAGCCTCAGCACTGGGGAAGTAGTGCTTATCATATCCTTGGCAAGTAAGATTTCACGTTTGTTAAAATATATTAATTCTGGCTAATTTAGTAGCTGATTTTCAGTTAAATAAATAGAAAATAGGTACCGATATGTCAACAGCAAAAGTTGAAGGTCACAACAGCAAAGACAAAAGAAAATCAACAGTTACAGCCTGGTGCTATGACTGCTGGGACACTCTGGGTATGCAGGAAAGTGTCCCCGGAATGATGTGTACTAGCACAGATGATCAAAAGTCTGTGAGCTCCCGGGGCTGCAAGGACAGGCCTCACTCCATTTCTCTCTTCCTAAGAGGGAATGCAAGCCCTCCGTAAATGCCAGTTGAGTAAACAGATGGATGGTTTATTATGCTTTAAAATGTGTGATTCAAATGAAGACATAAAACACTTGGATGAGATGACACCAACAGGAAAGTTCAATGGTTTATTAATAGAGCAGAAACCGAAGGGAAATATTTTAAAACCAAAAAAGGGCATTTGTCAGCATCAAGAAATTTTGTAAGCAAGAAAGAGAGACTATGGTATGGAAAGAGAAGAAAGAGACTTTTTTTTCCAGATTCTTTATAGTTCAAAGTCATCACTACTCTTCAATCTCCTCTCAAATTAGAATAATCTTAATGCAGTCATTCTATAATTCTATATCTCATTACACTAAAATTTCCTGAACTAAAATATATTTTCATTTCCATATTATTTTCAGGAATTTATGAATTCAGATTCTTTAATGAAGAGGTCTCTTTTTTAAATAAAAGTATGGTGTTTACTAATTTAAAATGAGTCAGATAAAACAGATGTGAATAAAATAATGGTTAGAAAGGTCAGTTTATAAAAATTTAATAAATAATGAAAATATTTATTTCTAGCTTGTTTCTTTTTAAATGGTCATTGTAAATAATCAGCTTAGCTATATATAGTATAATAGCTTCTGTATGAAAATCAAAATAGTATTGAACACATGGTAATAAGTAAAGGAGTCTTTTCACAGAATATCTATTTTTTGTTCACTTTTCCATTGGTCTATGTTTTATGTTGCTATAACAGAATACTACAGACTGAATAATTTGAAAAAAATAAAATATATCTATTTATTTATTACAGCTTTAGAGACTGGTAAATCCAATATCAAGGTTCTGACCTCTGGAGAGGGCCTTTTTTGCAGCAGCATCCCATGGCGGAAGGCAGAATGGAAAAGGGGAACAGAAGGTGGAGAGCAGATCAGATCTGCAGTTTCAAGACATTTTACAATCAGCATTAGTTCACTCGCCAGGGCAGTGACCTCCTGACCTAAGTACCTCCCACTAGGTCCCTCCCAGCACTATAGAATTGGGGATTAAATTTCTAACACATTTGGCAGGGGGACACAGTTAAACCATAGAACTATATCCTAATGCTAATTCCACATGGACCTAGATCACCCCAGGAATCATGGTAGTAATTCAGAATTGAGAATCGTAGCTACTCCAGACTGTGGATAGAGGGATGCATCCATATTACCTAAACCTAAATATTAGTTTAAATGGTCCTTAATCTAGATAAAAATTTAATGTGTGAAAAATATTTTTAATACTTGCTACATATAAAATAGGATCTAAATGGCCCATGGCCATCTTGCTTCTTATTTGGAACAAATGGTATTCCCCACGCCCTGACAAAAATTGTTCACCTATCTAGAGCTGACACCCAGTAGAATTCTAGATGGACAGTGAACTATCTGGAACCTGGTTTATTCTCTGTTTTCTCTGATCAAAATAGTAAAACAGTACAAGATCATGCCTGTACCCCAACAAACACAACCTTCAAATATTGACCCTCTTCATTCTTATTACAAAATAACATTTTTCCTTCTTCAAATTCTGTTCGTTTTAAAAATAGGTGATAGTTCTCCCTTTTTTATATTTACAACAGAGTTTCCAGCATTGTGCTAAGTGCATTGAACTCATTACCTCATTGGCTTTTTCCTTAAGCACTTCTAATTGCTTATTGTCCCTGTTTTTCAGGGAAGCAGAGGCCCCAAAAGATCATTATTGATCAAGATATTTGCCAGCACCTGTATTTACCTCAAAACAGATTTGGGGGATTGGTTTTGATCTTGGGAAATTTTTCGTATCTTTAAAGGAGATTTGGTTACAACAAGATGGGCTGTATTTTTGTTACTAAGTAGGTAAACCCTCTGACTTCATTCAAGAAGATTATGTGACTATCTGATGATCTGACTACCTGATTATCTGATTATCCATATGGACTTTCCAGTCAGATGCAGACACATTATAGAAACCAGGGATCAAGAGCTTTCAGATAGATATCAGAAATCTGATCTGAGTGTCGGGCATTTTCCACCAGACTGGGGAAAGAAAAAAAAAAAAAAAGAACCTGTGGTGTTTACTTGCATTTTACAGAGTGAAGAATGTATCTGAGAAGATTTCAGAAAGGGACAAACATTTGTGATGCATCATGGTTCCAGCCGTTTCCTCTTTTGGGGAAGAGGTTGGGACAGAACAAAAGTGATGAGCAATTCCATTGTTATATTTTGTTGATGTGTCAAAAACAAAACCTTAAACTCTAGATGTCCTTCTCTTCTGATAGGTGACTTTTTATATCTGCCCAATGTGCTTGCATGCAGATTTTAAGAAGAGCATGTTATGACAGTGTGCAGGACAGGCTGAAGGGGGAGACATAAGGCCAGCTGCTGTGGGGCTAGTTTTAAGCCTATGATGAGTTAGCCTGGCGAACCTCAAGCAGCTCCCAGAATGTCTATAGACTTTACTTTCCCCTAAGTTGATAAAACTTGACATCATCGTTTAGGGTCTTGTCTTGCTCTATGATTCCAGAACTCTATGGTGCTTTTATTATTTAGGTTTCTTTTGCTGTTATTAGGTCATCCATTTCATGCTCAGATGGCACACACTAAACTGGTTTCTGCACCTGTCACTCTGCTAGTATTAGTAAACGTCACCATATACTATATTCTCAAACCCTTTAAGATCCATTTCAGTCTAATATACCAAATTCTCCCACATCTATGTGTTACAAAACTAGACTCTATGAAATTGGTAACAGAATGGCAATTATTTAATTCAGAATATTTGTTGGTTTATAAACCATACCTGTTATTTGCATACTCCTTTGGAGTACATATTATTGTCCCATTATCTAAATGAAAAAAAAACTGAGACTCAGAGGAACTAAACATGCCCAGATTATTCAATGAATGGTTGGATGTTGCATTTATTGAACCCTATTCTTCTAATTTAACAAATTCATCTGCTCCCACCACATCACGTTGCTTTACAGGGGCACAAACATACCATACTCATTGGAATTATTACAATTTAGAATGAAGAATAAAAAGACGAAAGGTATATGAAAAGCACATTTCCAGGTTATATGAGGCCAGAAATTACATCTCCAGCCCATTGATAGTGGAGGAAGCCAATGAGTTTCCACTGGTCATCAAAGGGGCTACCAACACTTTTTTTTTTTTCCTGAAATAACACATAACTACTACTGCGAAAATTGGGGCTTATTTCCAGCAGAGTCTAAATGATACATGCTTCTGCTTTTTCCTGCTAAGATCCCTAAGTGGGTGATGAAAGCTAGAAAATCTAAAGCATCTGATGCTGATGATACATTGATGAGGACCTCTTGGACTTCACAGAGCCTCAGGAGGGAGTGAGGCAAGATTCCCAGGAAGCAGAAGCTTGATTTAGAGTCAACCAGCTGTTCAACAACAGCACAACTTAGTGCACAGGAAAGGCTCACACCGGGAGGTAACAAATTCTAATTGCCACAGAAAGTACCCTCCCTTCCATTAGAGACAAAACCGCCCAGCGACTTAACTCATTTAATAGACTTGCATTTGCTTTTTCCTATTAATGGCTATAAAGAAAAGTGCAGGGGATGTGGCTCAAGCGGTAGCGCGCTCGCCTAGCATGCGTGCGGCCCGGGTTCGATCCTCAGCAGCACCACATACCAACAAAGATGTTGTGTCCGCCAAGAACTAAGAATAAATAAATGTTAAAATTCTCTCTCTCTCTCTGTCCCCCTCTCTCTCACTCTCTCTTTAAAAAAAAAAAAAAAAAAAACAAAAAAAAAAAAAAAAAAAAAAAAAAAAAAAAAAAAAAGTGCATTGCTAATCTTCCTTTAGTACTTCCTTCAAGAGCTGCAGAATTTAAAGAGAAAGAGTGCCCTGTGAAATCTCTTTCCTGATCTTGGAGGATGGGTTGAAGTTGCCCTGGAAAACTTCGTAAAATAATCCCCAAAAGAGACACGCCAAGTGAATGTAGCCTGGTCACCACAGATGTGCCTATGGGTATGGGCTCAGCCCATATCACTGCTTCAGATAGAATGTTGGCCAGAAGACTTATTTTCTCAAAGAGGAGGCAGAAAGACAACAAACTAAGCCTGGGTGATGCAAGAAAAGCCTTTAAGACCTTCATTTATACTAAATTGGTCACAAGGAAGAAAATGTTGCTTTAAAAAAGCTTTGCATAGAGCTTCTTATCCTGGGGCTAGCTGGTACATAGATGCAGATAATCACCTCCAGCTGACCCCTAATTACCTAGTTTGGACTGGATCCACGCCGATTATGTACTGCCAAATGGATTTCACTGAAATTCAGATTTTCTAAAAATAAAACCGCCAACCACCCAGAGCAAGTAACCGTCTCTAGATGATTCATCCTAAAAAGACTAAACTTAGCAGGATTACAGTGTCCGCTTGCCAGAGCACTTTCCGTCTTGTTTTCTTAGATATGAAATTTCATCTTCCTCTAAAATCCTTGAAAATCAGCCTTGCTGTTGAAAGCCACATGTGTCTGGGAGACTGAAAGATGACTTTCTGAACAAAAACTGACCCTCTAGCCAGGCCAAATGCCATGATGGCCTTCAGCAGCACAGAAAGCAGATGAGATGGCTCGGTGACACTGCGCAGAGGAGCTAGAAAGACACCATTTCACTAATTCACAAAAGACCATCACCCACCAGACAGATGACAGCGCGTACAGACTAACGGCTGCGTGCAAAGACTGTCAAACACGCTCGGAGGGGAGGTCACAATATTGAGGACGTAGTCCTTGCCTAATGTCCTGCCTCCAAGGATAATTAATAATTAAAGGGACAAAGGAGAGTAGAGGGAAGGACGGCTGTGGAGGGACAGCAGAGTGAAGACTCTACAATTTACACCCTGCATGAATGAGGACGATTCACCTAATATCACTGAGCCGCATTTTTTCCATCAATGAAACTAGAATATTAGAATAATAAATGTCATTCTTAAGTGAGAAGGTCTTTTGTGAACTGAAAGGCACCATACAAATATTGGTTTCTGCTTAGAAGAAGAGAGAAATGCCTGTCGGGGTTTGGAGCCTCCTGTGTGTGGACCCTTCTTCACCTGCTTTTCTCTCGCCGAATTCCCTGGGCTTGTTCTTAGTCTGTACAAGGCAGGAGCATCGCTCAGGGTGCTCATGGAGCGGAGTTTTTAAAATAATGTTCACTCTACAGCAGAGGGATAGACACCTTAAGGCAAGTGACATTTTTAAACATTGTCACTAGCAGGAATGTTCTTCAAAACATACTGCCATTCTTTAGTTACTGGCCCCTCATGTTATCTCCCAAGAGTGGGGGGAGAATGAACAGATTTGATGAACAGGTGCATGCATTGGAGACGAGAGGAAGAGAAGGCTCTCCGTTTGGTACCTTGCCACTCTGTTAATTGAACACAGTACACCCTACCTGCACTGACTGACCCAGATACAGCTCTCCAAGGATGGCCGGCCTCCTTGAATAAATTCTACTTCCTCCCTGCTAAACCACAGCCACTTGACTTACTAGCAGTCACAAGAGCTGACATTTACAAAGTTCAGGGCAAAATAGGAGATAAGAGGCTAGAATCGTAGAAAAAAAAACAAAATAAATGTTTTCTGAAGTTGTTCATAAATAAGCCACACATATTCATCTATTATGTCATTGTCAATATTCATACGTGAGCAGTAACAGATATTTCAAAAATTTATCAGTGGCAAAACCCTTGTCGAGTATGTGCAGGGCCCTTGGCACCACAATCAATCAATCAATCAATAATATCAAAATGATTTTTCAAAGGAAGGGCAACTTTTTACTTAGCTTTTCCAATGTCTAGAAAACTATGTTCTAATTAAGGAAAATCTTCCACTTTAGACATTTTCGTGATATCCTAAGCAATCAAGTTTTTACAGATTAACATTTTTCAATCTGGTTATTTTTAACATAAAGGAAACCACTTTGGTGGGAAAACTTAGTACTGGAAGATAAAATTACATTTACTTCATAATTAACAAGGACTTTGGGGGCTAACAGACTCCTAAATGACCCTTCCAAGCTTCGGTTGTCACATCTGTACGAAAGGTGAAGTCTGGCTTACTCCTTGCTCTTACCTCTAAAGACTTGACTACAAATGGAACATTGAGAACATTGTGTCCCTTCAGAAAAAGGGTCCCAACTAACCAAGTTTTGCAAGATATTCAGTGCTAAACAAACGTGTGACCTATTAGAGGTGATCGAAACACCTTAGTCCATCCAAGACTAATTTTTCCAATCTGACATGCTCCTGATGCTGCTTAAAAAAAAAATACTCAACTTTCCTCTGAGAACTCTGAGTCATAAAACCAAGGAGACATATGACCTTTCAGCCCTTATAATAGCATTTATCAAGGGCCATTTTATAAGTCAGAGCAAATAGTGTCACAAGTAGGTGAGTAATCAGAAGCCAAGGACGTGTTATTTTCCACAACACTGTGTGCTATCTCTGCTTTAGCAAAGTTTACAACCTGTCACTTTAACCGACTAAGTGAATTCTTCCCCGGGACAAAACTTCACAGTGACATTTCCAGGTAGCAACAAAAAGCATAAGGCATAAAGCAAGTCAGAAAGCTCCTACTGTCTGAGATGCTGTGTCAGCATAGTTTGCTTACTCACCATGCCTTTGACAATTACCAAGACAGCAAGGCTAGCATCAGCCATCTCTAGCTACCATGTTCCCTATTCCGTTTAAAAATGCCCACCAGTGCTGGGATGTAGCACATGTTCAATAAAACTCACTGATACTGAAGCTGGTGTCTTCTGCCTCCTTCATTCACGATCTTATGATAAGTGTCAATTCTGAACAATGAAATTTCATTGCTCATTCAAAGAATTTTTCACACAGTAGAAATGTTTTAATAATTTAATATGTAAAACAGTATTAGATATGATTTGACTAAGACCTCCAAGACCTTCATATGCTAGAAGCTTGATCCCCAATGTAACATTATTGAGGTGGTTGATGGTTAAGAGTTAGGGCCTCTGGTTGACGGTTAAGAGTCAGGGGGCACAATGTTTTAGAAGCTATTGATATGGTTTTTGCAGTATTGTGTTAGTTTCATGAGAATGTACTGTATTAAGTGAGTCCACTCCATGTGCTTGGAAGAAGAGTCTGCAGGCAGCTGTTCCCCTTTCTACTTCACCATGTTATAACACAACTGAGAGGCCCTTGCCAGACACTGTCACCATGCTGTTTGGACTTCATAGCTTCCAGAGTCATGAGCCAAGTAAAACTCTTTTCTTTAAACATAACCCAGGATCTGGTATTTTGTTATAGCCACACAGAACAGACTAAGACAGGCATGGAACCAACAGACATGAACATAGGCATTATCTGTTACGGAAAGGAGACTTGAAAACCAGGTCACTTCATCACACCTAGGCTTTACCTTCTCATGGACAAACCCTTTCCAAGGATCTAAGTGAACGACCAGGAAGCAATGCAGCCACTATCATTTCTCTGAGACTTGAGGTCACAGTCCCTGAACATCCAGTGCTCAGCGAGGACTGAGGATCCCCATAACAAGAGGCAAGTACCTCTGGGCAAATACAAGATTCTAGTCCTTCTTTCCTATCCCCTTCCCAGCAGATGTCCAGCTAAGATAGATGCCTTGATTTTGAGTCTTTTGTTGTTTTATTTAGTTGTATTTTAATTAGATGCTTTTTTATGCTAATGATTTAGGGAATATCCATCCATATTTTTACTATTATCTTCTTTTTCTTATTATCATATATGATTCTGTTATTTTGAGTTGTGAAACACTAAAAAAAACATCAAAAGTTGATAAGTAGATCTTTGTAGAAAATTTCATGAAAACATCGAGTTCTTGATTTTGGTGTAAATAGAGGAGAAGGATCCTCAAACTCCACCATGACATTTTGCCGGTTGTTGGGACCATCAGGAGAGTTTTATCCAAAATTTAAGAAAAGCCAAGCAGCAAAATACCCCTGAGGGTTGGTCAAGGTTCATTTGCAATTCGCCTCTGTCCGAGCTGATGGTAGATGACCTTTCTGAACTGCCCATCTACAACCCGTGAGCAATTGCTCACAGTGTCAAACGCAGATTCATAAGAACCACTGAGAAAACAAGAAACAAGAAACAAGACTTACCCCTGCTTCTTAGTGTTTGCTACCCTAAATAAAAGAACAAAACACTGGACAATTTTAATGGTTGTTTCCTAGAGATCAGTGAGATTATTGGAAGTAAACTGCCGTTCTCATAAGTCCATAGGTTGAAATGGGAATATTTGAACAAATTATCATTGGCGTCTAAAAGATGGAGAGTCAGAATGTGGCTTACAAGTCCATTTTTAAATAAACCTTATCCCCAGTGCACTATCACTACACACGTTCATCCTGTGTTTCCAATTTAGACTCTTGGGGGCTTCAAAAAAGACAGCAAGAAAGCTCTTACCCAGGCCATAGGAGAAGGGAGACACTGGCCACGGGATATGTCACAGTTTCAACCTGGAGGTCAACCAACCCTCCAGGCTTCATCTAACTTTTTTGTTCTTTCCGTTTTTCTTTATCCCAGCTTCCCCTTCTGTCCTACTTTTTAAAATACCCCACCAAGTTTCTTGCTTTCCCTTCAACTAGCTGTCTACTGAGCACTTACTATATGCCAGGCACTGTATTAGATTCTGAGGCATCCACGGGCACAAAACCTAAGACTGCTGACCTCAAGGAGACAGTGCCTCTGGTGACTGTTACCCACTTGTGTCCCCACTCTACCCCGGAAGTCTGTACCACTGCCCATGCACAAATGAAGAAACTGGGAGCCAGAAAGTTTGCAGAATGTGCTCAAGGCAGCCCAGCTTGGCAGCCCAGCCAGGGAAGGTACGGATGAAGCTGGCACAGGACAAGACCCTCAGCTCCTCTGCCAGGACTCCACCTCCAGGATGCTCCTCCTTTTCCATTTACTTACCCCATCTTTCCTGTCCTTCCTAACTACTAACAATTTCCTTTCACTTTTCCCTTAGGAGAAAGTCCATCAATTTCCAAACAAAATATTGATGGCCTTGTGAAAAGAATGATGCTCGTTGGCCACTTCTCCACAGTTGATCATGAAGACCAGAACTTCAAGGAAAATAGGAAAAATTTAGATCTACTTCTGAAGGGAATGCTGCCTGGTGTTCTTCAGGCCTTTCTGATCTTTTCAAGGTTTGTGGATATGGGAATTAGACCCTGATTCCTAACCCAATGCTCTCCTACCTTCTGTCACCTTCCCCAGCCCCGTTATGAAGAACTGAAGCAAAGCGGGGACATAATAGAGCAGAAGAAGGAAGGAGGGAGGAAGGCAGGCAGGTGGGCTACTGTTCCCATGGAAAAGAGAATGGAATGCATTGACTCATGCCTTCTGCAGGGTGGCTACTAACGTTATTGTCATGTGTCCACCTGAAGGCAAGTCGAGGCACATTGAAAGGAAGAACAAACTCTTTACTCCTGCCAAAGTGAGGATGGCCACCCAGGGAAACCCATATCCCAGTTGTAGAGGAAGAGTGCTCCGGAATCACATCAGCAATGTCTGGTTCTATATATTTAATTTAATAATAATAATAGTAATAGGAAGGAGGTTACGAGTCCGGTTGCTCCAGTTGTGTTGGTCATGGGAACAGTACAGGCTGCTGACTATGGTCAGTCACTTGGCCCTTCCAGGTAAGAACTATGATAAGCAGGAACCCAGAATTCACCAAATTATTATTACGTTCATGGTGTGACTATGTCTACCAATAAGTTAAACTGGTTAAAATTTAAAATTAACTGGATAAGGAGACTTTGGGTGAGGAGACTTGAGAATCAAGAAGATGAAAACTGCTGCCTCTCAACCCATGTCCACCAGGCCTGATAGGAGTTTGCAGACCCCCTTTCTTTAATGTCTTCACATCAAAACAAATTTCTACAAGAAAGAAAGGGGAAAACCACAAAGGAATATGAATTCTTTGTCACCAAATTACTGAAGTGAATAAATAAATCTAAAATAATAAAGCAAAAGGAGATCAAGGTGTCATTTCAGAGTCAGGACAGGGGGAGTCAGTCAATCTCTTTGAATCAAGCAGTATTGAAAAGCAATCCAGATGGAAAGAAATGAGCCTAGGACAGAAATTGATCACTTGGAAAACAGGACAGGAGGAAAGAAGAGAAACCAGCAAAGCTTACAAAGTAATGAAACTGCAGTGTAGGGTTAACATTCACATAATCAATACCTAACAACTCAGATTAATGATGCCCCTGGCAAGAGAGACTAACTTTTTTTTTCCCCATATCACCAAGGCACAAATGGGAAGGATGCCAATATCAATCAGAACAATCCTGACATGGTGGTGCGTACCAGTATTGCCCTCAACTCAAGAGACTGAGGTGGGAGAATCAAGTTCAAGGTCAGTGTAGGCAACATAGCAAGATCCTGTCTCAGAATAAAAATAATGAATTAATAAAGCAGAGTGACAATAGAAATAAATGAAAATATACCTACTTCCATTATTAAATAAAAAGACTATGTAGGAAAAAACTGGTGTCTGCTCACTCCTTTCCTCAGAAAGAAAAACAATAATGGTTACTCCATCAACTCACAAACCACACTCTAAACAAGATTCCCTACCTAGGGGACAGAAGTCTAGAGGGGGAGGTGGCTTATAAGACCAACAACAACATCAAAATTTTATCAATTTGCGACTAAAAAAAAAAACCCTGTATAAATAGAATAATTTTAATAGCAGATTGCAAAGGTTTCCCCATGATACACAGCTTTAAAAAAAAACAAACATGACTTTTCTGGCAATCACCCTAATCTGATTACATATTCTTTAACATGCTTCTACTTGGATTTATTCTAATTACTTATATACACAAATGTGAAGCAATCCTTTTCAAAGCAACAATTAATTAGAACATTTAAGACTTATTCAGAACTTTTAATAATTTTAGAACTGAAATAAATATTTGGTTAATAAATTTGTGGCAAATTATATTTGGAGAGGAAGAAGCACTTTGTCTCTATCAAATAACAGAAGCACATCCATTTGTTATTTTTTAAAGTGGTGACAGTAAAATCAATTCTAAGGGGGGGGGGGAAGGAAAATGAGATTCTGAGCTTCTTCCCATACTTTCTAGTTCCCTGACACACTAATTAGTCTCCCACCCTCTTCATTATGCCTTGCAGGATGTTTGCCCCAGAGGAAAAATGGAACTGGCAAAACCCAAGAGTGGCAGTGACTAATGAAAAGGACAATAGAGAAGTGACAATTCCTTTGAATGGAACCATTAGCTACACACTGTTATGCTGTTTCCTGGCTTGGCCTCAATATTCTAGCATTTTCAATTGTTTACAGAAATTCCTGCAGAGAACTATAGATTGTAAACCTCCCCATCTTTGAGAGTTTGGTATTTGCAAGGTAAGGAGGGCATATCTTTTCTGTCCTGTCTTTCAAGACCTGAGGCTTAAGGGGAAACATAAAAGATAGGGCCTCCTTGCTTCTATCACTTTGCAGAGTTTTGGGGAAAAAAAAGTCTTTTTTAAAGTTTTGAATATAAAGAATAAATGACCTCAAAGTTTCTAGAAAGCTTTGAAAAAGGGTTACCTGCGTACTTTGTGCCAAAATTTGATATTTCAAAAAAATATAAGGTATGGTTTCAAAATAAGGAGGATAATCTTAATGCTTGTGGTCCTCGACACTCCACAGACTTCAACCTGGGATTTTACCAGAAATTACCAAGAAAGCGTGTGACTGAATCCTAACTTATCCATAACTGGTAAAAAGCACAATACATAAGAAATGTCCCCATTAGTATAGTGTCAGGTGCTTTTCTATCTCATCGTATTTTTTATTCAATACACTATTATATCCCTGGAGATAAATGAAGTAGATTTAAGAGGAGAAATTATAAAATGTCTTTATTTTCATCTTCAGTTTTATTTCCCCAAATTCACTAAAGAATTAATCATTTGTTTTTTTTTTTCATTACTTTGGGGCCTAGTGTTATTTATGCTTTATAAATGACATAAGTATGAACTAAGATATGGTTCTAAATTTAGAAAGAAAATTGACATTTAGGTATAAGATTAAGAGAAAAAAATATTGATGCTGTCTAAATGAGTGAGGATAGGGCCTCCATACACCTTTAACTTCTATATATTCAAGGCAATTTTCAATAGGCGCACAAATACAGGCAAACCCTATCATGCACATCTATATCTCATTTAACTAGAGGACACCCAACACCAGCCTTTACTAAGTGGAAGCAACTACACAGCAGAAATCTCTCCCATGATATATCCAAGGATGGTTCCTACTAGCTGACATAGTAGGGTGGAGCCTAGCATCCAATTTATTTCCTTAAGAAACCCCTATCTAGGATAATTCCACCTACTTCATGGGCTTCTCCTGGGCCCCCCCTTCCATTCCTATAGCCTTCTAGCACTTAGGTGAATTCCAGAAAAGCAGACGAAAAAAGATTAGGGAGGTTTCAAGATGGCGCAATAGAGCAGGTGGCTTTTCTGGCTGCTCTGTGGCATGAAACGAAGAAAACAGGCAGCTTCTCAGCAAGATGCATGACCAAAAAGAGGGAGAGACCAGCTTTACTGGAATTTACTACTGGTAAAAGCTCAAAGCAGATTGGGGACTCAGGACGTTGGATATAATAAAATAAGGAAGAAATCTCAAGTGCCACAGCTGCTACTGCGACTGGAGGCATCAGCCAGAGCAGTCTCTCCATGAGCACAATGGAGGGAAAGGGAATTAAAGGAACGTGCATTTGGGGGAGGGCTGAGGCATGTCTGAGTACAGAGAGTTTGGAGATTGAGGACATTGCCCAACCAAGCCAAAAGGCATGCTGCAAAATACTCTTCTATGGGAAAGAAACAGCATCTCTCCTGGGGGCATGTGGAGGACAGAGTAAGAAACTATTTTGCAGTTGAGGAAGAGAGAGGGAGCTTATTCCTAGCAAACCCAAGTCTGGCCTGAAATACAAATCTGGCAAACCCACACTGCATGATATAGAGTGTGTCTAAGTGACCAGGAGATAATCAAATGCAGAGAAGTTTACCTAGGGGACAACTGGTCATGGAAACCACCTAGCTCTTGCCTTCCCCTCCAATCTGGCTGCTTGCAGGACTGGCAGGAAGAGACAAGCCTAGCCTGGAATTCAAAAGGGAATGGGAAAGAGACATGGAGTTTGGAACAAAAGCTAAATCCAGTAATCTTGGGGTCTGCAGGTGATGTAGTAGATTAAGAATTGGCCTGTCCACCACACAAGTGGAACCCAGGGAAGATCCCTGGGGGGCAGTCTTCCAGCATGGGCTGGCAATTTGCTGGGCCCTGGAGGTGTGCAGATTGGAATTTCCAAACCAAGTGGCATCCAGTGAAGACCCTGAAGCCTACCTAAGCCTAAACCCCCTCCAGGAGTTCTGCCTATGAGACTACCTCTCTCACCCTAACAACTCTACTCTGAGGGTGGAACAAACATCATACTTCAGACAACCCCACCTAAATCCTGAGAAGGGAAGCTGAAAATCTTTTGAACTGCAATGTCAACAATTCTTAAACTTTTCATTGAGATTCATCCAGATCCTTTTTGCCTACTTTTTTCTTTTTGCTGCTTAATTATGACCTTAGTGGTTTAAAGACATTTATACATATTCATTTTTTAAAAAAAAATTCACTTCTAGCACTTTTGAAACTAGTAATTTTCATGGATAAATTTTTTGAGGACTAAGAATATGATTAGTTTCAGTGTTTTTTTCTTTCTTTTTTTCTTTTTTAATTTTAAAAGTTTTTACTTTATATATTTTGTTCTCTCACTTATTCATTTCCCTTGAATATCTTTTTCTCATTTTTTTTCTTCTAACAGCCAATTTTTATTGTTCTCCCACTCACTTCTTCTTCAGTTTTTTACTTCTATCCTTTCTCCTATTTCCTACTTGTCATCACATCCTATATCACTTTATTTCTCTCCTTGTCCACCATTCAAAATTGTAAACCCTTTTGCAAACTTATTGTTTTTATTGTAGACAAAACTGATCATATCATTTCTGTTTATTGTGACAACATTGTAGACATGATAGCAGGGACTATTTGGTTTAATGCTGTATATTGTTTGCACTGGTTGTTAATATTATTTGTCTCCCCCTAAATGGAGAGGGGCTGGAAACCTTCAAGGACACTATAAGTCTACAGGGCAGGAAATCTACTGCCTCAGATTCATCATGTTAGATGTGTAGACATAGACACACAAACAACATGAAAAAGCAAGAGAACAAATTGCCCCAAACAAAACAGGTATTTCAATAATAGAATCCATTGCCATCATACAACAAAGGAGAAGAAATGTAGGAGAAG
The DNA here is from genome assembly GCF_052094955.1 of Ictidomys tridecemlineatus. Taxonomy (NCBI): domain Eukaryota; kingdom Metazoa; phylum Chordata; class Mammalia; order Rodentia; family Sciuridae; genus Ictidomys; species Ictidomys tridecemlineatus. The sequence goes on from NC_135484.1 coordinate 20,479,459, forward strand.
GAATTTTGAATGTACATTGTTAAACTGATCTATGAGGTAAAAGATATGTAATGAGTATCAGGGAAAAAGTACAGGAAGTGAAAGTACACTTTAATAAAGAGATAGAGTTTTTTTAAAAAATTAAGCAGAAATCCTCAAAATGAAGGCATAAATGAACCAAATTAAAAATTCAATGGAAAACATCACAGACTAACACACTTGGAAAATAGAATTTCAGGCAATGAAGACAATATATATAATCTTGAAAATAAAAGTGAGCATGAAGAAAAGACATTAAGAGATCATGAACAAAACTTTTAAGAAATGTGGGATAACCCAAAAAGATCAAATTTAATAGTTATTGGGAAAGATGAAGGCTCAGAGATAGAAGCCAAAGGAATGAACAGTTTTTTCAATGATGTAATATCAGAAAAATTTCCAGACCTAAAGAATGAAGTGGAAAATCAGATAGAGGAGGCTTACAGGACTCCAAATGTACAAAATTACAACAGATCCACAAAAGGCACATCATTATGAAAATGCCTAACATACAAAATAAAATTTTAAATGCTGCCAGAGAAAAAGAACAAGTCATGTTTAGAGGGAAACTAATCTGGATCTGAACTCAGTTATCAATTCAATCTAACAAAAGAGGTGAAAGATTGCTACAGTGAAAATCACAAAACCCTAAAGAAAGAAACTGAAGAAGACTTTAGAAAATTGAAAGATCTCCCAAGTTCTTGAATAGGCAGAATTAATACTGTGAAAATGGCCATAATACCAAAAGTAGTGTACAAATTTAATGCAAATCCTATTAAATTTCCAATGACATTCTTCATAGAAATAGAAAAAAATGGTCATGAACCTCCTTTGGAAAAAATAAGAGATCCCAATAGCCAAACAATCCTTAGTGAGAAAAGTGAAGCAGGAGGCATCACAATACTAGAACTTAAATTATACCACAGAGGTACAGTAACAAAAACTGCATGGTATTGGCACCAAAAACATGAAGATCAATGGTAAAGAATAGAGGACACAGAGTTAAATCCACATAAATACAGTTATCTCATACTAGACACTGGTGCCATAAACATACATTGGAGAAAAGATAGCCTCTTCAACAAATGGTGCTAAGAAAACTGGAAATATATATGGAACAAAATAAAATTAGACTCTTATCTCTCATCCTACACAAAATTCAAGTTTAAGTGGATCAAGTACCTAGGCATTAGACCAGAGACCCTGTGCCTACTTGAAACAAAAGTAGGTCCAATTCTCCATAATGTTGGCTTATGGATCAAATTCCTTAACAAGACTCTTAAAATGCAATAACTAAAATCAAGAATCAATAAAAGGCATGGTATCAAATAAAAAGTTTCTTTAACAACAAAGGAAGCAATCAAAAACATAAAGAGAGAGCCTATAGAACAGGAGAAAATCTTTGCCACCTGTATCTTAGATAAAACATTCATTAATCTCCAGGATATATAAAGAACTCAATAAATTAAATACAAAAAAAAAGGCTCAATCAATAAATGGGTAAAGGAATTGAACAGATTCTTCACAGAAGAAGAAATACTATTGGTCAACAACAAATATATAAAAAAATGTTCAATATCACTAGCAATTAAAGAAATGCAAATTAGAACTACACTGAGATTTCATCTCTCTCTAGTTAGAATGAAAATTATCAAGAACACAAGTAACAATAAATGGTGGTAAAGATGTGGGGGAAAAGGTACACTCATATATTGCTGGTAGGACTGCAAATTGGTGTAACCATTCTGGAAAGCAGTATGGAGATTCTTTAGAAACCCTGAAATGGAACCACCAGGTGATCCAATTATCCCACTCCTCAGCTTATACCCAAAGGACCCAAAATCAACATACTATAGTGACTTGGCCACATCAATGTTTATAGCAGCTCGGTTTTCAATAGTTAAGCTACGGAACCAACCTCGGTGCCCTCAACAGATGAATTGATAAAGAAAATGTGATACATATGCAAAATGAAATATGTATACAGCCATGAAGAAGAATGAAATTATAGCATTTGCAGTTAAATGTGTAGACTTGGAGGCTATCATGCTAAGTGAAATAAGCCAATCCCCCCAAAACCAAAGTTAAATGTTCACTCTGATATGCATATGCATGGATACTGGCTCACACTAGGCAAGGGTGAGTGTGAGGGAGAAGGTGAGGTTCACTGAATTGGACAAGAGGGAGTTGGTGGAAGGGAGGGGGTGTGCAAAGAGGATATATAGTAGCATGAATTGGACATAAATTGCTTGTGTTCATATATGAATACATGACCAGTGTAACTCCACATCATACACAACCACAAAAATGGGAAGTTCTACTCCATGTATGTTTGATATGTCAAAATACATTGTACTGTCATGTATAGCTAAAAAGAACATATTTTAAAAGTCGAGATTAGACTCATAATTAAAAAATAATATCAAGACCTGACAAACTCATTACACAGCTTAACTTACCAACTTCTAGTATTGATAGATTCTTTATATATGTACCTAAACTTTGTGTCTAGAAAATTTCAGAAACATGACTTCCCTACTAGGTTTACCATGAGAAACAATGAATACTGTGTAATAAAATTCTGTTACATCTTAGGAATTGTTCAATAAAATGAATGCTGGTTACAGGTATGAATTGAGCTATTAGAAGAGGCCTCTGTGGCTGGGAGTTTTTCCTTAACCAGAGGAAGAGCTTTTCAAATGTTCTTCAAATTCGCAAGACAAGAAATGAACATTTCTAATACAAGTGAAACATTTCTAATACAAACAACATATTGAATTTTAACAGAGCATTTTCTTTTTCTGCTTAATGACTAGGACCATCAGAGCAAAATGTTAGTTAAAATCTACATTTTGAGAACTTTCATTTCAAGTGGATGGAATTAAGACAGACTTGCTTTTCTCTAATTGTCCTTATAACTTAGAAAGCAGTACAGGAAGCAACAAGCACACATTTTAAAAGGAATCACATTTTAAATAAACATTTTCCTGTGGCTAAAAAAGAATTTGAATTGGGAAACCATTAGGCTGGGCTGGCTGAATAGCTTTAATTTCCTAAACTAGAAAACTGAAGCTCAAAAATACATCTCATGGAAACTAGCTACTTTACCTATCAGATAACACCAACTAACTTCTACAGAGGGCTTCTCACTCCAATCAATCATATGCTTTTGTGTGTGTCCTACTTCTATATCTGATTCTGCCCTTGCATTTGCAGCAGAACTCTGTGAACTTCTGGTTCTGACTGCTGTGTAATTCGTGCATTGTCCTTTGCTCAAATGATCTCAAACTCAAATGAGTTTTTAGCAGTTAGAAGTGATATCTATGTTTTGGTCTGAGTCTGGAAGGTCTCCAAAGGCCCCTGTGTTGCAGTGTGGTCCCCAATGCAGCCATGTTCAACCTGGGCTTTGGGACTAGATTAGATTATGAGGACTCTGATCTCATCGGTGTATGAATGGACTACTGGGAGGTATTGGAAATAAGCTGGTGGGACATGGTTGGAGGAAATAGGTCACTGAGGGCATGCCTTTGGGGATTGTATCTTGCCCCAAGTCCATTCCCCTGCCCTACTCCATCTTTGTGCTTCCTGGCTGTCATGAGCTGAGTGTTTTCCTCCACCATGCCCCTCCAACAAAGCAGTGCAGCCAGCTCAGCATAGAATGAAACTTCTGAAATCATGAGCCAGATTAAATCTTGCTTCTTTTGAGTTGTTATTGTTGGGTACTTTAATCAGAGTAACAAAAAATTCACTAACACAAAAGGATTTAGCAGCCCCCTTCCATGACAACCCTTGGGAGCAGTGGTGGATGACACTTCTGATTGAAGATACCTAACAAGTTAAACCTGTCCTGCAAAAGTTGGCTTTTGATCCCCCTCAGTTTTCTGTATCTGAAACCAAGAGGTTAGCTATTCCTAGGAAAAGGAACTAAAACACATGAGTTATGAAACATACTAATCAGTAACTTTTCATCAGATTTACAGAACACAAAATGACATAAAAATATACATCTCATAACACAAAGCATGCAATTTCTCATCCTCTTCTTTGACTAAAAGCAGAAAGGTATCATCATGTTTTAATCGCAGGAAAATTGGATATTATCTAAAGAATTACTGGCCCGGTAGAGAAAGGTCACTTGTTATTGCAAGGATATTCTGGTAGAAAAGAGGAAGGAAAATATCCCCTGAGTGAAGGAGATTGGTTTTGGACCTGGACACATGATTCAACACAAAATCTTCTTGCCCACTGTCCCCTGCACTTTCTTTGCCTTTCTATAAAAGCCCTTGGCATACAGGAGTTGCCTAAGATTGTCTTTGTTTTGGTGACACCCCCATCTTCTCAGGGTACTGGCCCCTTGGATAAAACTGACTTTTTAGTCAGCTTTCTTGTGGCTGTAACTAAGACCCAACCAGCACAATTGTTGAAGTGGAAAAGTTTATTTGAGGGTTCATGGTTTCAGAGGTCTCAGTCCATAGACATCCATCTCCATTCCTCGGGGCTTGAGGTGAGGTTGGAGAAGAGTGTGGTGGAGGGAAGCCACTCACATGGTTATCAGGCAGCAGAGACAGAGCTCTCCACTTGACAGATACAAACATATACCCCAAAGCCATGCCCTCAATGACCCACCTCCTCCTGCCGCACACCACCTGCCTTCATTTACCACTCAATTAATACCATCAGGTAATTCATTCACAGATTGGATTAATGCTCTCATAATCCAATCTTTATCTCTCTGAACTTTCTTGCCTTGTCTCACATGAGATTTGCGGGACACCTCACATCAAAACCATCATACTGATTTCCTGCCCATCAACTTTCTTCTCCCAAGTATTGGCTTTCAAGCAGTGAACACATGGACTTGGGTCCAGTAACAACTATACTGTCATTCAGTCTCATGAGGAGAAAAGGAATAAAACAGTTTCTGACTATAAAGCAAGATTAGAAGTACTATTTGAAAAATACTCCTGTCTATCCACAGTTAGTGCAAGTATATCACATGATTTTCTTGCCCTATTTGTTAATGGATTCTTCTCAGAATTTAATAATCTAGTTAAAATACAAACTGGGCTGGGAAATCACCAATCTTCCTTAATTATTCTCCAAAATATGCCTTTCTTGCGTAAAGAGTATTTTCAGCCAGGTATTTTGAGAACCTTTTGTAATAGAAATTTGCATTTCTAAAGGAAATCTCCATTTGTAAATATGTCTCCTCTGCATGAAAAAAAGAAAAGAAAGACTAAATCACTAGAAGCTCTTATAAAGGAAAACCCAGTCGCTAAAATCTACATAACAAGCCTAACCTTTGCACCAGGTACTTTTCCTGGCCATCCTGTTGACAGAGCCATTACCTGCACACCTCTCTGTTTCAGCAAAGTATGGATTTTAAGTCTGAAGTCCAATTTGAGATGTAAATTTTCTACTTTCTCTTACCTAATAATGATAACTTTGGAAATTCAAATTTAGGGAAAATGACTCATCCAGGAGAAAAGGGAACTATTTGGAAACTGGAAACAAAAATCTTAAAAGTTCTTTTAAGCCTAGTTATCTATGCTGATAATCTTGTTTCATTGTTCAGAAATACAAGTTTGAATCAGATATTCTTTTATAAACTAGTGAGTTTTGTATTTTTGTACTTTGAAAGTGGCAGAAATTTTTAAATAAAAGATCATTTCTGTTCACATCTGTATGTTTTTATGTACTTCTATGTATTCTGTATATTTTTGATGTATTTTTCTACCTCCAGATGGTATCAACAAAATTAATTTATGAAAGAGACCTATTTAATTACCTTAAAGAAAAAAATAAGTGCTTATGTGAAGCAAATATTTCTTAAAATCTTGGAAATATAGAAATTAACCCAAATGCTTTTCAAATTCATATGATCATGGTAAATCTTTGTTAAGATTAATTTAATACTATTGATTGGATTATGTGTTCTCAACTATAAATATAAGTATACTATTTTTATTTTACCTGAGTTTACTAGTCAAATAAATTTAAGTTACCACTATTAGATGTTTAATATTACAAATTTATGAGTTTAACATGAGAACAAGTATCTGTTATTAAACGTATATCAAGCACAGTAGTAAAAGTGTTTTAAAAATTTATTTGTATAGCTTTTTAGTTGTCTCTCTCATAATCACTGCCAAACATGTGCATGCAGTAAAAATACAAATAAATAAACAAATAAATAAATAAAAAGAAATAGCTTAATTATGGCTAGCTTTGATGATGTTGTGTCTACTTTAAGTTTCCTAAATCTCTTGGTAACTTATACTCTTGGAGTTTTGCTAAGTTAAATTCAATAATGGATATTTGTTGAATATCTAGACTATTTAAGAAGCAGATAAAAATGCTGAAACATTAATTGCTGAACATGTCTTTCTACTTTCAGACACTTATTACAAAACAACTGAAGTTAATTTGGCATGTTAGCAAATATGTCCTGTATAATGTTGAACAGTTGTACTAGGAGGAAGTATATACTTCTAAAATTTGAAGTTATAATGGTAGGAGAGACAGCTTCAGAAACAGGTTCTCGAGATAGAGGGAGATGCTGGAACTTAAAATAGGTCAAATGAGGTCCTTTGACATATATGATGGAGAATTTCAGGACATGTCTATTAAGTCACTAGGATATGATGTGGCGTTACAGGGTTCAAGCCATGTCAGTGATCTGACACAGCCATAGCAATCCTTTCTCACCCTGATTCTTACAATCACATCAGAAATACTTCAGACATGTCACACAGACTAGCAGGCATGAGTTTATTAGAAGGGATAGGAAAAGGGGACACATTCAAGGTAGAGTAGGTCCTCTCAGATAAAAAAGGACAGGGTACCCCTCCTGACCCAGTTTTTTGGGAGAGGGTTTCAGGAAGTTTCCAAAGAGTTCTGTCCAAGTTCACCTCTTGACATTTTACTGGCAGAAGGATGACACCAGACTTTAAGTTCCTGCTCCACATGACAACTCTTGGTCACTATGGTTCATAATATGACTAGTTCTAATTGGAACCTGTTCTTACAGATTTTATGGTTAAGTGAAATTAACCTTATCTCCCGGAGTTCTGGAATCTGTTCTGTGTGATAGTCACACACACACAAAAAACCCCTGTGTCAGAGTGACTCATGTTCTTTTTATTTCTCATTCAGATAACAGGTTTTTGCTGAAGAATGTATCATATCCTAGTGACTTAAGCCATTCAGGGCTTCAGGTAAAGAAAAAAAAATTTTTTTTTAAGAAAGCTTATGGGGATTAGCACAGTGGGACCAGCTTATAGAATTGTTCCCTGAACCTCAAGATCCCACTGCTCATGCCTGTCTGTTCACTATTGGAGCCACAGATATTTATTTAGGAAAACAAAAAAACACATGTTAAAGAGAAAATGTGGGCCATCAAGAATGGGAGATGTATTTCTGGTTCTTCTTTTAAAGAAAACTTGGTAAGGAATAGATATGGGGAAAGTGTGGAAGGATGACATCAATCTTGGAACGTCAAGATGGTTTATAGTGGTAATTATCATAAGTAACATTAAGTAGCATTAAGATTTATATTTTTTTAAAAAAAAGATTTACAAGATTTGTAAGTGACAGACCTGAGACAGAGAATGGCTAAGGGAAGACAGTCCTGAATATGTATGTGGAAGTTTTAATTAAAATTATATATTTTACCTTTCTTTTATATATACTTTGACTTTTTTCTTATTTCTTATATCCTACCTTAAAATTACTAAGTGCTAAAAATTCTCCTTCTCTTTCTTCTTCTTCTGATGGGGGAATATGGGTGATTCATCCCATTTTAGCTTTGTTTTCAGTCCTTTTTATTTTTTGAGACAGGGTCTCAGTAAGTTGCTGATGCTGATCTCAAACTTGCCTTAACCTCCTGAGTTGCTGATATTAGAGGTATGTACCACCATGCCAGGCTAAGTTCCAGAATTCTAGTTAACATATGGCAGTAAAAATTAGAAATGATTAGGGAAACCACATGTACACACATGAGCCAAATAAGACATGTTTTTCATAAACAACACTAGGAGTTAAAAAGGATGTCTATTTCAAAACTCAACTCAAAGTGGATCAAGGACCTAGAAATTAAACCAGAGACCTTGTACCTAATAGAGTAAAAAGTAGACCCAAGTCTCCATCATGTTGGATTAGGCCCCAACTTCCCTAATAAGACTCCTATAGAGCAAGAATTAAGACCAGGAATTAATAAATGAGATGGATTCAAACTAAAGAGCTTCTTCTCAGCAAAAGAAACAATCAGTGAGGTGAATAGAGAGCCTGTAGAATGGGAACAAATCTTTACCACAAGCACATCATATAGAGCAGTAATCTGCAGGATTCATAAAGCACTCAAAAACCTTAACACCAAAGAACCAAATAACCCAATCAATAAATGGGCCAAGGAACTGAACAGACACTTCTCAGAAGAGGATATACAATCAATCAATAGACATAAAAAAAATGTTCAACATCTCTAGATATTGGAGAAATGCAAATCAAAAGTACTCTAAGATTTCATCTCACTCCAGTCAGAATGGCAGCTATCAAGAATATAAACAATAATAAATGTTGGCAAGGATGTGAGGGGAAAGGCACATTCATACATTTCTGGTGGGACTGCAAATTGGTGCAGCCAATCTGGAAAGTAGTATGGAGATTCCTTGGAAAACTTGAATTGGAATCACCATTTGACCCAGCTATCCCACTCCTTAGTCTTTTTGACTGCAAATTAACTCTGGGATCTTAAATATAATAATATTTATTATAGTTAAGTTTATAGAAGATCCTGGAATATCTCAAAGAATTTATTCTCTTGCATTATAAAAAGAATGGTGTTAAACTAAGTAGACTTATTTTATATGCTAAATTTGCATGGGAACTATTTGCAAGTAAGAAATAATGTTGAACCTTCTTTAAGATATGTGTTTAGATACATTACTGAGTGTCCCAGAAATTGTATAGAATTCCTTAAAATATGGTATGTCCTGATATAATATAATCAGCCATAATTTTTCTTATTGTGTTAAAATGTTGTTTGCCACAGAAATAATCAAATCTCCTTGTCAATTGCATTATTATTATAATGAATGCCCATCAGATGTTTAACCATGACTATTTTAGGCCTTATCACCCACAAAGTTAATTGTTTTATTCTGATGTACTTTTGCAAAGAACTACTGTCCTAATATGTTTCGTCTTCAAGGAGATTCATGGGAAGACTCTAAAATCACAGGTCTCTAACTTTAAGATCATCCCATTGTACAGAATAAGACTACTTGAATTCTAATGAAAAAAGTGGTTCATAAAACTGCTAATCCAACATCAAATAGAACACAAATTAATTACATGGGATTGAATGAGCAGATGATTAATTTTATGGACATTGTGTTGGAGACAATGTTGGATCTTCAATGTTTTGTGTTTCCGTTTTATGAAAATCCTTTTCTTCTCCCTTAAGTCACCTATAGTTTATGGTAATTATGTAATGGATACCTTTGTGAACAAAGATGAAACAATTACTTTTTATCTCTACATGATCCCTCCAGAATTTTGAAGATATTTGTGTGTATTCTTATTTTATGCTACTATTGATACTCACATATACTTGATAATAACTGGTTTCCTTTATGACAAGATATAACAGGAAATGTTAGTGATAGCACCAAGGCTTTGGTTATAATATTATTTTTGAGAATAGTCATAGAATCAGCTCTGACCATGTAGTTTTAGAAAGCTAAGTTTTACTTTTATGAAGACATAAAAGCCCCCTTGGAAAGAACTTGTCTTGTTCTTGGTTTTAAGGGTTTCCTAACATTATGAAAATAAACTCAAGAACCTGAAAAAATATTCTGGGTATCTCAAGAAAAGAGATATTCACCCAAATCTATAGGTATTGCAGGCAAGTCTGATAGTGAGTCTTTGGCTTGGCTTTATGGCATGGAGAAGGCCTTTGAAATTCTAATTTGAAATTCCTTATTAAATATTCCAGCAAAGCAGACTTAAGAGTTTATAGTTAATCACAATTTTGTTGCACTTACATAAGTAAGAGGCTCAGTTTAGTGAGATGAGATCTACTTTGCAAAATGTTCGCACTATGAGTATCTTTGATAGAATGGGGATGGGGGGTTATAAAGAGAAAAATTGTGTTTCAGTGAAAAACTATAGTATGTTTATGGTATCAGATTTTTTGTCCCATTCATTGTGTTTGAGATTTTATCTACCAACTTCAATGCTCTTAAAAGTCCTAAAAGTCAAAGATAAGCAATTTGAAGTAAATTTCAGTTGACAACATCTATGTCTTATGAGTGGGGTACCAATGCAGTTCACTGAAAACGCCCAAAACCATAACCAGAGCCACTCAAACTGCAAACTAGGACAATAAGTTTAAGTCTAGAATTTTCTCAACTAACTATCCTCTGTACATAAAAACCAAGTTTGTCGTTGCCATTAAACTTTGGGGTTTATTGTTGTTTATTTTAGTCTGTTTGGTTCATGGACCTTGGCCAAGCAGCATACCCTAGCATCTCAGCATTATCCTCTTGATGGTCCTCCTTTAATCTCTCTCATCTCAGGTATTTTCCAGGTATTTTAAATGGATGTTCATCATCATCAACAGATTAGAGCAACAAAATGAGGTGAATAATAAAAAGAATATTTTTTCCATGAGCCTGCTGTCATGACTTTTGAATTTCATGCCGAGACAAAAGACAAGCGCTCCACAATGGTGATGAGAAACTTATTCTAAAGTTTTAGTCAATTCCTCACGAATAAGAGACTACTCAAAAGGAAGTCATTCTTTAAAAATATCTCATTTAGAGGCCATTGGACTAGAATTACTGTGGCACTTAAATACCTATATAAGAAAACCAAAGCCCAATGTGAACAATGAAAGAAGTTACTGATTTACCAATCAGAAACTGCTAACTAACCTCTAGCTGGGGTGTTTACATTCTAACTACTCAAATATGTTTTCTTCGTCTCACTTTCACCTCCCACCCGCAGCGTACAGAGCTCCCTGCCCACACTGTCGCAGCAGTCTCTGAACCTCTTCTGGTTCTAAGTGCTGCCTGATGCAAGGATCATTCTTCACTCAAAAAATTGTTATATTTATTTCTTCTGAAGCTTATTTATTTAAAAACTACTTGTTGATGTTAGTTAGTTTAAGCAACATAAAATGTTATGATAAGTGCTTTTTAAAAAGAAAATAAATTTGGTCTTAAGTCACATTGCTCAAAGGTTTGTGATGTGACCAAAACTTCTGAATCATTTTTCTGTGATTTTCTCATGTTGGTTCCCCTCAGGTGGCATGCCTGGCCCCAGCAGTTCCAGACCACCTGCCCTCAGCAACACTAAACCACGGAAAGGAAGGATCCCATGTCCCAGCTTTGTCCACAGCAGCCCAGTGTACACTTACAAAACTACTGGAGAGCAAGGGCCACCCTCAGAAAATAAGGACACTTGAGTTAACTGAAATAAATTGGGACTCACCCTAAAAGCTAGATTGGAGTCACTGTCTCTCAAACCACATAGGGGGCAGGAGACATTAAGTTTAGAAAGTATTACAAGAAAGTGGGGGATAAAGGAGGCTGAATAGCAAGCAGCAGAAGTGTCTGGCATCTCTCTGAACATGAGTGGCCTTGTCGTTCTGCATGGGACTCATGACAGTGGTTAAACCCTTCCACATACAAAGTCTCTACTATAGTATTTGGCTACCAACACTGACATGTAGCTCACGTTGAATCTTTCTTTGCTGTCCTTATAATTGCTATAAATAATTGTGTATTTTTTAAATAAACTTGATTAAACTTAAAGGTGCCTCCCTGTAATTCAAGTTCTCCCTGACTTTTAATTGTCCCTAATTGAAATATTAGTATATTGATGGACTGTACTAAGGGACAATATGAAGTAGAACACATTCATCACTCAGGTCTTCCTACTTATCAATTTTCCTGCTGCTCCATGACAAATCAGAAGTAAATGAATCATCTTGGGGCTGACATGCTTCCCCTCTACAGCGGAACCTTGCCATTTCTGCTTTCTTCAGAAAGCAGAAAGCGACAGCAGGAGTATATTTGGGAGTAGCAAATGATTCCATCTTGATCTATGTCTTTGATCTCTGTAAGTGATACACCCAGCCTTGCCACTGGGCCAGGGGCTTTGGCAGCCAGAACCTGCTCTAAAGGCTCATGGGCACTGTGAGACTATTAGAAACATAATGTATGTTACATACCTTCATCTGCTAATTGCAGCATTATAAGAAACCCAATACTTGCATGCTGGGAATACAGCAGGATATAATGGAATACCTCGTAAAGAGGCAATCACACACTATAGAATTTTGAAAGAAAATGATCATGTTGGCCTGGAGTTAATTTTTTAAATTCAGGAATTCAGGTTATCATTTCATTGCAAACATCTTCCTTGGGTGATTAATAATCTATAATAATTTGTAAGATAATTTTTTTCAGGCAATTTCTTTTCATTATCTTATCTCTCAGTCTACTTTATTTTTATTTCAATTAAGCATGATAAATATACTCACACAATCTTTAAAACATTGCATCTTGGGTAGCTAAAGCAAAGGCTATGCTTTAGTCAAATGATAATATAAATAAGAAAAATTACAGCATATGACAGGCACCAAAACTTATCCATTGCAAGGATGAATGAAGGGATGAATTTTAATTGCTTTATAAAGATTAGTAAATTTTTAAATTGTAATTTAAAAATCATGAAACACGTTTTGACCCCAAGTATTAAAACATGGATATTTAAATCTGTTTTTTGATCTGAAAACAATTTCTCTTTAATTTATTCTCCTTTGAAATAAAAATCATGTTTTAATATTTCATATTGTGAGGCATATAATGTGAATAAGAATACCCAATACGTAAATCTGTACTTTAAAGTGTCAAACAAAAATAACAACAGAAAGAGTCAGGTTCCCAACCAAGGGGTTTACTAAAGAATAGAATATTACAATCTAGGATATGCTTCCCTTTGTAGACTAGAGACACATCCAAAGGGGAAGCTTTTAAAGCTTAAAGGAGAAGCTCACTAAACTGCTGAAGAGGTTGGTGTTAGTTCATTGATGGAGGTAGCTGAGTGTCCATATACCTGTGGCTCATCAGGAATACTACATTTGTGAGGGGTTCCTTACATGGTTCTCATCATAGGCACACAGGCAAAGATATATTGAAGTCCTCCCTATTACAGGAATATGTGCAAGAGTTTTCCTTGTTCCAGGCTCTATTTTGGTAAGGTTTGACATAAATGACTCCATTTTGGTACTGATAACTCTACATGTTGTAGGGACAAACGAGGCAAGGCACGAAAGATAGCAGGAAACAGTTTTATTTGGCTGCAGCCAGGTTCAGAGGGCACAGCTTTTGCTGTAATCAATTAATCCCCTGAACCCCGAGTTCAGGGAGTTTCAGAGTTTTATACCCAGCATGTAAGGGGAGGGGCTCAGAAGCCCACAGTCTGCAGAAGTTCACATAAAAGCAGCTTTTTCTTTCACTGTTTTCGGCAAGTTAACTCTTCAAGGACAACACCTGAGAAGGGGAGAGCTTCTTCCACCCTTTCTTTCCTCCCCTGCCAGCTGTTACCATGGAGCCCATTTGTAACTTATCTTAAAAATGTAGACATCTCTGTGAAGCCCAGCTCAAGGCCAGAGGCCTTGTTTGCACATTTCTTCAAAGTACTACACTGATACATTTGTGAAAAACTAGTAAGGGGGTGTCCAGCACCTGGAGTGCTGGTATCTTCTTGGCCAGTGGCCGAGTAAACAGGGTGACACGAAAATAGGAAGTTTATCTACAATGGACTCTTTTGCTGACAGTCTTAAAATCAGCCATGGTGAAGAGGGCATTTCTGTGGAGAAAGGGGGTGCCACTTCATACAGACAAATAGTAATACAATGAACACACATTCACTCAGCACCAAGAATAATAGACACAACACTAGCAATATTTTTAAATCCCCTATTTAGTCCTAATGTAATATTTCCCTTCAGCTGAGAGTATCCAAAATATTGATCAGAAATTTCTTTCTGATCTCACCATTCCCAAATAATACTCTATTAATTTCTTTCTATATTTGAACTCTACATAAATGAATCACATTGTAATCATCTCACCTGACCAGTCTTATGATTCATACTGTATTTTTTTTTGAAATTCATCCACATCAATATGTATAGTTTTAGTGAATTTATTTTTACTGTTATATAGTATTCTATTAAATATGTAGGGGGGATCAACCCTATCTATTCTCTAGTCAATGAACATTTTAATTGTTTTTGTTTTTGTTATTACGAATAATTCTGCCATGAAGATCTCATACAGTGTAAGCACTTGTATGCAAGAATTTCTGGAAATCATTGCAGTGCAATAAGAAATGCATTTTGTTCTTGTCTCAGTTTCTGGTACAAAGCTCCTAAAAGCTTTGCATTTGCTCAGTGACAGAAAGTTGTCTTTGTTATTAAAAATGTGTCCTATTTGATCACACCAGACTTTGTGTTAATGAGGTGACTTAGGGTGAACCCCCTCCACAGTCTCGGGAGGGGGCTGCTCACCAGAAAGCCTATGTGACCAGAGGGTTGTCTTCCAGAAAGGAGAGAAAGTGCCTCGAGATTAACCTCTTTAATAAAAACTCCTGAAAATTTTTATGAACTTTGGACTCATTAACATATCAAAATGCTGAGAGATTGATGGGCATGGGGATGGCACAAAAACTCCTGCTGCACCCGCCCCCCAACACACACATGCCCTTACCCCATGCATCTTTTTCTTCTGGCTATTCCTGAGTTGTATCTTTTACAAGAAACTGGTAAACAGATAGTTTCCCTGAGTTTTAAGCTCTTCTAGCAAATTATCAAAAACGAAAAAAGACTGGTAAGAACTTCTGTTTTATAGACAGGCAGTTAAAAGTCTGAGAGACACAGTCTTGCAATTGGCATCTCAAGTAGGATTAGTCTTGTCATTGGAGAAGAGATGTCTCCAGAGAAGGGTCTGAGCTGTTCCCAGAGGAGAGAAGGAACTGAGGACCAGGGGGTCCTTGGCACACTCCATGAGAAAGAATTTCAGCACGAGCCAGTCAAAGGCACAGACAGAGGTTTATTTAGGAAGGTAGATACACATTCAAGGGAGAATGTGGGCTGTCCTGAGAGTGAGAAGCAGCCCTGACTTGTGCTGGGGGCCTAATATTTATAGACTATATTAGGGGCTAAACTGGAGGTGGAGCCAGAATAGAGCTGCACAATTTAGCATCAGTTTTCTTTGCTCTTGCATATTTCCCTGATTTTACAAGGTCATGTGCCAAGGGCATGTTGCTCAACATTTACAACTGTGCTTTCTGCATCTCAATGGTGTGTGGCCATTTCCTTTAAGATTCAGTATCTCTATCTCTTTATTCTAAGTCTTCATCTCAGTCTTAGGAGACTAAGCCCTTTAACTTTGTGGGACCTGATACTGACACCAGGCAGTCAGATTTGGGTTAAACTGTAGATCACCACCTGATTTCTGGAGAGTCGAAGAATTGCTTGATGGGCTGTGGGAAGAGCACATATTTGCTGCCAAAGTTTTGTGTGTGTGTGTAGAGAAATGGTATTTTTCACAAAAATATACTTCAGGGTAGTTAGGACATAGAATATGTGTGTACTCACATTTGGGGGGAAATACGTAAATATTTTCTTGAAATCGATATCACCTGCAGTGATAAAGAATTTTCATTGCTCCAAATCTTCCCTATAAATTTGTATTATCAAATTTTCACTTTTCTATTCTGATGATAGTGAGATATTATTTTATTATGGTTTTAGTTTAACTTCTCTTAAACATATTGAGCATAATTGTATACATTTATGGGCCATCAGTATATCCTCTTAAGTGAAATACCTTCTTGTTTTGTTGTGGGAACATACAAATTCCAGAGTTGCCCATAATGATCCACTTGTAACAGTCTAGGATTTTTCTAGCCTGCTTCTCCAAACTCTTCCAACCTCTCCTAGTAACCATATTCGACAGCTGCTGCCACATTTTGAGATACAGTTATCATAAAACTCCACTCCTTTGTATCAAATTTCTATATTAGCGTTTCATCACCATAATGAAATACTTGACACAGGTTACTTGTGAAGAAAAAGAGGTTTGTATAGTTCTCAGTTTTGGAAGGTCAAGGGCGTGGGTCTGGCATTGGCTCATGATAGGCAGTGATGTTTGGAATATGTTCAGGAGGCAGCAAGTGATTACATCTCAAACCAGGAGCAGAGGGAGAAACAGGTGTCACAATCTCTTTCAAGGAATGCCTTCAGTGATCTTCTAATAAGCCTCGCCTCTTAGAGCCTAGCAGTTCCCAGTGGATTAAGACTTTCCTCACAATGGACCCTTGAAGGACATACAAACAGCACCCAAACCATAGCACAGTCAGTTATCCTCACTCCCTATTTAGATGTGCTATGATGTTTGTCATTCCTTTAGTGGTTGTACCAGCTAGTCTTTAAAGTGAATTTTATTGTTACATAATTTTAGGTTTATAAAGACATTCACATGCAGTGATACCACAGAATGCTCCTAGATAGCCCTTACCTAGTTTTTCAATATTCACATTTTGTATTACCACAGTACTTTTATCAAAACTAAGACACAGGTGCATCACTCTTAAATAAACTCCAGACTATTTAAATTTTATTACTGTTCTGATATGGCTTAGATGTTGGGTGTACCCCCAAAAGCTCATGTGTAGGACAATGCAAGAAGGTTTACAGGTGAAATGATTGAGTTATGAGAACATTAACCCAATGAGTGTATTAATCTCCTGACAGAGATTAACCGAGTGATAACTGTAAATTGGTAGGGTGTGGCTGGAGGAGGGGGTCTTTGGGGGGGCATGCCTTTGGGGTATATATTTGATGAGTTGAGCTTAGTCTCTCTCTGCTTCCTGAGCATCATGTGAGCTGCTTCCCTCTGCCGCACTCTTCCACCATGATGTTCTGTTTTGCCTCAAACCCCAAAGAATGGAGTCGGTTGTCTATGGACTGAAGCCTCTGAAACCATGAGCTTGCAAAGAAACTTTTCCTCCTTTAAAATTGTTCTTGTCAGGTCTTTTAGTCACAAAAGCAAAACAACTGACTGCAACATGCTCCTTTTGTCTACATGTTCCAGGATCCAATTCTAGTTACCACATTATGTTTAAATCCGACTTCTTTTACACGTATACATAACAAAGACTATGAGTTTTCATATCTACTCTGAAACCACCCAAATAACTGAATATTGTAACCCTCATTACTCTAACTTCCATTTATCTATTATTGTGGTACAGAATTTTAGTTCCAGCCTTTATTATTCCCACATGTTAAATGTTATTGTTGTCATTGCTATTATGTCTATTTTGTTTGTATAGACTCACGCATGTATTTGGCAGTGTATATGTTCACCTTCATACATGCCTAACAAACATTCCACCTAGAAACATCTTATTTTACTCAAAGACTACTTTCAGAATTTCTTCTAACGAGTGTCTTTCCATCAAAAGAACTGACCAGCTTTGGTTTAGCCCTAAAGAGTCTATATTTCACCCTCACTGCTAAGTGATAATTTTCCTTAAAACAAAACATCAAATTGGCAGTAATTTTCTCTTAGCATGTTGAAGATATCATTATGCTGTTTTCTAGACTCTACTATTGGTTTTGAGAAGTTAGAAATTAGCATCATTTCTGTTCCTCTCTAGGTGGTCTTCTATTTTCTCTCTCTTTCAAATATATCTTTTTTGTTAATATTCAGTTATCCAGCTACTTCATGATGATGTGTTTGTGTGCCAACTTTTTTTTTTCATGCTTACAATTCATAGGGTTCCCTATATTTGAGGATTTGTGCCTTTGAACAAATTGAATTCTGGTAAATTCTCATCTACTATGTCTTACATAATGTCTCTTCCATTTCATTTTGATTAATTACCATATGTATTTATATATTACCACTCCAATACTCCCTAAACATAAGAGTTAATCTGCCTTTCTTTCACTTTTCATTAATTTTTTTCATGTTGTCTTTTTTAATGTGGAGATGCTCCATCTGACTCTTTTCCAATGTATTATGTTGGTTTTTTAATAGTCCCCTACTTGCTAAAATTTTTAAGTTTATTTTTAGTTTATGTGGAAACATTCTATATTCCATAGTCCATATCCATTTATATTCAACTGCTTATAATGCCAGAAGCCCTCATGGGTCAATTTTAATGTTTCCTGTCTAAGTTGTTCTTGTAATGCATTATGTTCTTTGTGATTTTTTTTTTCTGTGAGTTGTTTACTTTTCTTGAATTTTCTGTGAGAATATCTTGAGGCCCGAGTTGGAGCTAAGTTTCTCCAGAGGGGATTTGTATTTGCATGTGTCACTAGCCTGGGGTTGCTTCTGAACATGGTCCAATTTAAGTTTGCTGCTTAAGGTTTTTCAGATATAATGAATTAAGATGGCATGTCTTCATGAAAACTGGATTTAGTTACAAATTTTCAGTGAGATTAACTTTTTCTCTATCCCACATCAAGGTAAAGATAGTTTAGTTTTTTTAATTTCTCATACTAGGAATATAAAGAATATAATTATGTAATTCTTTGGGGTCTCAGTTTTACTTCTAAGTCTTCTGTTAGGTTTTTACCTTATGGGTACCTGAGTCTTTGTATCTACCCCCTTTGTTTATATAGCCTTCAGAAAAAAGCTCAAGTTCCTAACACAGATAAACTTGAGTAAATGCCAACAACAAAACATGCTTGGTCCACAGTATTCCTATTTAACTATGGTTTTGTCTCTGTGTATTCTTTTTTCATTAATGTGTTTGAAAAGATTTTCAAAATATATTTTATTTGGTTTGTTTTAATTGGGAGAGTCATCAAGGTATCCAATTTGCTATTTTGATGAAACCTGAAATCACTGTGAGATAAACGCTTTAGATTTATTTTTAGATCCTGTTTTTGCTTCATGGGAAGGTTGATAGCTGCACTATGCAAGTAAGAACAATATAATTCATGGAAGTACTCCTCTGGTTTTACTTTCATTGTATAGTGGATATAAACTGATGCCTAATACACATCAACATAAAGTAAAAAACAAAACAAAATAACAACAACAACAACAAAAAAAAAACACTGAGAGGAGTGGTTATACTAGAAAACTGAAGAAAACTGTGTCACTGATTCTTCACTAATCCTAGTGTAAGACCAGTACTCAAATTGATTCTATGCCCATCACTTGTTAACAACAAATCATGTGTAATTCCCACAACACCGAATGACACAAAGTGATCTGGAGGAGAATAATGGACAGAACATCAAAAGCCAGGTATGTCAAATAGATGCTATCAATAGGGTACCAGTTTAATTTGGTTTCCATTATATCCTTGTACCTTTGGGCATTTATTATTGATCGTTATTTATGAAATTACACAAATAATCTTTTTGTTTCATAAGTTTTCTGAATCAATTGCCAGACTTAAATCATAAATTTTTAACTCAAAATTTTTCTAGCTCTACTAGTACATATCAGTGGTTCAGTGTTGTGGGGTAGCCAGCACCTCATCAGGGTAGTTTCCTGGTCAGAAGGTGTGAACCACCTAAGAAAAAGAAAGTTTGAAATAATTAGTAAAGAAATAAGAGGCAGAACCAGTAATTAGATTTAAAAGGGAATAAGGAGAGCCTGATACATTCTCCAGCCCCAGTAGGAGCTGGAGCTGAACAACAAGAAAATAACTCCGGTTCTTTATTTAAGGGAGAGTACATCAAAGGCTGATATACAGTGCTGAGCTGGAAGTCACATGTAGTGAATGGTCTCAAACCAGCAGGAGTGCTGCTGGGAGTTCTTAGATACCAGACTTTTTTCTACCCTGTGGCTTCCATGTTGATTTGTTTCATGCACATTTCACGGATGGCTCCAGGCAGTTAAGAAGTTGCTATGCTTTTTTCCTATTCTTTAAAGCTAACCTCACTTTAAGCAACTGCTAACAATTGTGAAATATTTTCTTTCAAATGTAAGGATGCTACACTGAAATTAAGAACTATCTCAGTTGTTCTTTTAACATGAAAGAAAATCAGCACTCTCTTGATGACCTATTTGTAAGTCTGCTCATAATTTTTGAGTGCATCAGTTACCCTGGTTCTGTGTGAACTATCTTGAGCAGTCATGAAAGTAAAATTATGGTCTTCTTGGGAACAGGTTCTTTCATCCACACAAACCCCTAACAACATTCCAGGATCTACTTCATTTTGCCTTGAAAAATCAATGTTACCAAGTAATGTTGGACATATGGACTTGTTTTAGAAATCAACAGCATGTGTGTGTTGACCATAAGACTCCCATACTGAACTTTAAATATCAGATGATTTAAAGAATAAAATAAGCCTATTTATTGGTCTGCATTCTAGTCAAAAAAAAGAACAATATGGAAGCAACACCTATCACCAAATCCTTATTTACTTTATCTTGCCCAAAACACACTTGTAGTGATCTACAAAATGATGTAACTATAACTATAACCAGATTTCTGATTTACCGCTCCCAGTATATTGTGATCTATTAGGTCTTCAACCATTTTTCTCAGGAATGGTTGGTCTTAGAGCAAACAAGGTGTGCTGCTTAGTCACTCAATAGTTAACTGTTCACCAGAATTGCCTATCTTACCTATGAAGCTGTTTTGTTTTTGTTTTGTTTTTTTGAGAGAGAGAGAATTTTTTTAATATTTATTTTTATTTTTTTAGTTTTTTTTTTTCGGTGGACACAACATCTTTATTTTTTATTTTACGTGGTGCTGAGGATCGAACCCATCGCCCTGCGCATGCCAGGCGTGCGCGCTACCGCTTGAGCCACATCCCCAGCCCTGAAAGCTGTTTTTAAAATGAGTTAGTTTCATTGATTTACTTTTCCCAGGATTCATTCAGAGAATTTGAGATGATAATTGGTCAATTGATTTATCATGGGTATGAAAGATAGAAATATTCTTACAGTTGATATTACAAATATAGCGGACCAGTATTTGAATTGTTATATTTTAAACCAAAATAGATTTAATATCTAATGTTAAATAAGTCTGCATTTTATTATTATTTTTTCTGTAATTTTAACAATGTTTAGTACATTTCTCCTCTACCAGGTAAGAAGATGGCAAACAGAGTTTTAAGAAATCTATTCAGTGGTGAAAAGGGCAGGCAAGGAACCAAGAATGACTTGGAGAGTTTGGCCCAAGTGACAAAGAGATCAGAGGGAGATATTAATAGAAGTAGAAAGTCAAGATAAGAAAGTGAGTCTAGAGAGAAAGGGAAGAGGAGAAATTGATTTTTTTGTCATATTGATTTTGAATTAGAAATTCAAAAGTAAAAGGAATCAGAGATTTAAATTAAAAAAATAAAAAAGTACTGGTAATAGGTAATTCAAAGCCCAAGAACAATTTAAAATATTAATAAATCAGAGAATATAGCTATGACATTTTTTGAATGACATGAAACACCCCAAGCAATGTCTAAAAAAAAATGACAGATTACATACAACATTTTGGCAACTTAGAATAAATACGCTTAATACATGTAGAACTAGTACACAATGAGTTTTTTTTTAAGTGACACATGAAAAATCATATGCACAAGCCTGAATTTTTACAGAAAAATTAATTCCAATGACCAAGAAGTTTAGTAAAAGTCATGTCATTTTATGTGTAAATTGGGAGTATTAAAACGATTCATTACTTTGCTCTCTTTACAATTGGGGCAAGACAGGAAGTATCTCCTATACATTTCCATTGAAAATGTAGAAGCAATGACCTTGTAAAAGGACTCTTCCCAGAGCCTACATTATAGTCTCTAAATACCCCTTCTCTCTCAAGAAACCAGGGCTCCTTAGTAAAATACTGTTCGAGGTTTAGAGTGGGAAATATTTGGCATATCCTATAATACTTGATAGCAAGGAAGTTTAACAATAAATAGGATCATCTCAAAGGGACACCTAAGTTCATTTCCAGGGGGCCTCCTGTAGCCAAATCTGCAATAATATTAGCATCAAAAAAGAATCATGAATATAAAGAAATTAAGGATATAAGATGTTTAAAAATTCATGACTTTATAATGAAATGGATCCTTTCAAAAAATAAAGGCTGGAGATGTAGCTCAGTAGAGAGCTTGCCTGGCTTGCGAGAGGCCGTGAGTACAATCTCCAGCACTTCAAACTAAATGAATAGATAAATATGGATAGGTAAATAATTGATAGATAGATAGAACAAAATTTTTTTAAAAAATACTCTACTTTTAGTTGCTAAGGTATCAATCAACTAATTACTCCAAAAATTCATAAATAAATGGAATAAATAACTATCTTTCTTTATGAAATTTTTTTAGAGCTAATATATAACCATCCCAGGAAATCACCTCTGAGTAAAAAGGAGAAAATTATATAATTAGGATTTTCCAGCTCCTAATGAAATAGTGGATGTAGACAAGAATTACCAAAGATGCTAAAATCATTAGGTTGGTGGAGACCTTGACAATGAATAGATCAGCTTGATATCAATAGAACCCAGTAATAACATAGACAAGATATCATGTGCCTAATTAGGTGGTTCATTAGAAAATACAGTCTCACCTGCATATGAGAAGTTCTTTCCTAAAATTGGAACCTGGATCTGGCGCGCATGAGGTGATGGGAACATGGCTGTCCATCGTATCATTCTTTCCACTGTGGGCACGTATGAAAATGTTCATTAAAATATAGTTTTCTAAAAAGAAAATGGAAAAGAAACACATTGGATGAAAGGTCAAAGCTGAAAAGATATGTGGAAGCTTTCTCCATAGAAGTTAAGTAAAGAGCTGTGGTGAGCTGAGAGGGCAAGAGAGAAGAGAGTCAAAGGAAAAGCTGCAGGTAAGAGTCATACTTGGATGAAAGGAGCCGATGAAGGGAGCCCAGAGGTATCAGAAAGGGAGAGACAGACCACCAAGAGAAAGGTGCATCTCAGGACCCCAAGGGAAAGGGAACAAATCTAACTTGAGACAAAAGCAAAGAAAGAATGGTTATCCATGTTAAAACTGGGCATTTCAAAATGAATATAAGGGGGGGAAAGAAGGCGCTTGGAGTTGGAGGAACTCTTGCTTCTAAGTCAACAGGAATCAGGAGCAACGCCCGAGATTGGTGGTCCCAACAAGAACTGCCCTAACTCATCACACGTTTCTCATTGCGTGTCGATCTGGAACCAAGAAAGGGGCACCTTCACAGACACCAACAACGGGAGGGTATAAATACTCACAAGATGAAACTAGTTTCATTTGACGTGAGGAGAAAGGCCACATTATTGGCATAGAACCCCTTAATGGAGTTTTTTTTTTTTTTTTAATTTCTGGTAAGCAGATCCATAAACTAAAAAAAAAAAACTTGCCAGAAAAGGAAAGGTTGATGGTTTAAAAATATCTTGATTGGAAAATAATATCCTGCACTGAGAAAATGCCATCTCAGATTAGTCTCTACTCTGAGATCTACAATTACAACCCACTACTTTCCCTAATTCTGAGTCTTAACACCTAGTGGATTCAATGTCTTTCTCCAAGTTCTTGAAGGATTTTGGATTTGGGTAACCCTTGGATATAGATACTATGGCAGTGGGGTTGTAGAAAGAATTTTAAAATACATATTTCTCCTCCTTGTCTTGTCCGATTTCTCTTGAAGTCAGGTGCTGTTTCCCCAACATTCTATTTATATTATGTCTTTTGCTCAACCTCTCAGGAATAAAATCCAGGCTTCTTACTGCTTCAACCTAAAAGAAAAATCAATTTCCAACATATCGTCATGTGTGCTGCATCTGGGAATGCTAGCTATTCGTGGCTACAGGGCAATTTTGGCAGAATTTTTACAACCACACCATTAGTGCCAGCAAATGAGGAAAGCGTATGGATTGATAATTAGAGGAATATCGTGTGGGATGACATCATGTGCATACGAACTGAAGTGAGTGCATACTCCTACAAAATGAAGCCAAATACTATATTTCTGGCAGCAACATAACTTCTAAGGAATCCAAAATAATTTTGCCTAAAAACCTGGAAAAAAAATTTCAAAAGTTGGCATTCATTAGTTCTCAGCTTTGCCCACATCCCCTGCAACTCTGCTGGGTGTAGATGTGTTTTGAAATGCCACCCAAGAACTTGACCTACTGGAGAGGATGTGATTTTTTACTTAGATTTGAGGATGTGTTTTCTGAGTTAAGATTGAGGATGAAATAAATTGTAGAAGTGAGGAAAACGTCTAATGATAAAAATATACCTCGGGGCTGGAGTTGTGGCTCCCTCAGGCCATAACACAATTTTTTCTCTATAAAAATTCAATGAACTGGTCAAGTCCATCATTCAAGCTGGTAAGTGCCTGTGATGCTTGTGGTCCCATGGAGAGGTGAGTAAAGCACACGAGAAGAACACTGGATTAGTCACATTACTACCTGTGCTCTTAATCCAGTGACAGTAAACCTCTAGATACTGCATCCCCTCTAAAAATGGAAAAAAATAACCTCCTCACAGGATGAAATTATTGAAGGCATGAAAGTACTCCGTTCTGTTCTAATCCAATTGTTGACCAGAAATTTAGCCTTGGGAATGTTTTCTTTTCCTTCAAAAGATGCTTATTTTTTTTTTCAGGTCTCATTTTCTTTCTATGATGGCTAATTAACTTGGAAATAATTTGTCTGACTGTATTTCTGCTTGTATCAATCCTATGTGCTACTGATAGATGCTTGTTAGCTGGTTCTTGGAAGATTCTTTTTAAAAGGAGCCAAAGGCTTTTTTTACCTTTAAATGTTAAAAATGAACAGATGTGTGTGTGTGTGTGTGTGCACGTGTGTGTGTGTATGTGTGTGTGTGTGTGTGTGCACTGGCAATTGAACCAGGAGTGTCATAAATGCTAAGCAGGTGCTCTAACACTGATCTGTATCCCTGGCCTCTAAAAAAAAGTTGTCAGTGCTGTCAAACAAGCTTTCTGTGGTGACTGATGTTCCATAGGTGCTCAAAGACAATCAGACAGAGAAGCAAATTTTCTCCTGCTTAGTTTTTTGTTTTACTCAGGCCTGCAGTAAAAGACAATGAGACCCATCCACATTGGAAAGAGCCTTCTACCTCATTAAATTTACTGATTTAAATGTTAATCTCATCAAGACACACCATCACAGACAAACCCCAAATAATGTTTAACCAACTCTTTGGTCCAGCCAAATGGACATGTAGAATTAACTATCACATCACATGGGCTACCCCCACCTCAATGTTATTTCCCAGCTTCTCATTTCCAAAACTGCAAAATATTGGTATCACTCAG
The DNA here is from genome assembly GCF_052094955.1 of Ictidomys tridecemlineatus. Taxonomy (NCBI): domain Eukaryota; kingdom Metazoa; phylum Chordata; class Mammalia; order Rodentia; family Sciuridae; genus Ictidomys; species Ictidomys tridecemlineatus. The sequence continues at coordinate 20,504,811 of NC_135484.1, forward strand.
GGTTTAATCCTGGGCCCTCCTCTCCTCTCTTCTTCACTCTCTCCTGCATGCTATATACATATCAGCTATATAGGTATATGTACTTGTGTATGGATGCATGTATATGCACATAAAACATATATATAATTGCATGCACATATAGTTTATATTGTGTGTGTATTCGAATTAACAGTTTCATAAAATAATAGTTTATGCGTCTCTGGTGTTCTTTCTGATATTTCTTACCCACCACACTATATTCACTTCTATTTTTTTTATGTTGATCTTAACCCACTAAAATGATGTAATAACACTAATGGATTGTGACTCACAGTTCTAAAAACACTCCTCTTCCCATGACTTTAAATACATCTATAGGCTGACGCTTCCTAAATTTATCTCTCCTCTCAGCTCCAGACTTGTAAATCCAACTGCCTGCTTGACATTTTTTAAGAAAATCAAGTTGGACTTCATGAAAACTGAGGTCCCTATTTTGCTCACAAATTTTTACTTTTCTCAATTAGCAAAGGACACTACCTTGAACGTGTTGATTAAGCCTAAAAATCCTAGGTTGCCCTTGTTTTCCATTTGTCTTGGTACCCTCCCCCACACAGAGAAAGCATCTAGGGTAAAGTCTCATTAGTTCCACAAAGGTAGATGGCAGAATTTGAGATGACAATCAGATTATCATGAAAACTGAGTTTGGTGCCAAATGGTAACATTTTTACCTGTAGTTTTTTGAGGAATCCTCAGGAATCAGAATAGCCACATAGTGACAAGTCTATCAGGGTAGGCCTGAACAACTTTCTCATGGGTCAGGAGTTAGTATGTTCCCTTCTCCATGACTTCCAGAGTAAGTTTCTGCCATCATTATCTCTGGATAAACTCATCCAAGAACCGTACTGACTCACTGGCCTTGAATAAGAATGAACTTGGAGGTTATAAGAAAGAGTGGCTATAGTGGTTGTAGAGGGTCTTACCCTGAATCCACAGCCATTAAATTATTGACTAAGAAGAAATGCACTAAAAGATCAATTTATTAAATGGTCAAATTTTCATACTTATTTCTTCATAGACTGTATTTTAACTCTTTTTAATGTTTATAGTATTTTTTCTGGAAAACACTCTTTTGCTCTCTCTCTCTTTGTCTCTCTCTTTGTCCTCTGTCTGCCCAAGTTTTTCCCTCTCTACTCTCTGTCTTCCCCACTCTTGGGACTGGCACCCTCCATCTTTCCACTAGCTGGAAGTTTCTTTGCTTTGCCCAACTTCCAACAGCTGGAGCAGCAAGGAGTCAGGACAGAGGGAAATTGAACACTCTTTAAAACTCTGTTATGAGCAAAAAAAATTAGTCTACAGAGTTAAATTTTAGGTGGAGAACTGGGATTTCATTGGACTAAAAAAGGGACATAGGGGAGGTTCTTCAGGGTACTGGAAATGTTCTTTATCTTAACCCAGTTTGACAAACACATTCATATGTTAAAATTCATTGAGCTATACCCTTAATTTTTATGTGCTTTGCTATGCCCATGTTATACCTCAGAGTAATAATACAAAAAGCCATGAAAAATATTACATGTCATACTAATTGTTGTAAACTTTCTAAAGAGTAAAAATAACTATTCTTTGTTAATCTTATTAAATTAAAATTTAGTTCATGTGGTAAAACTTGAATTCTAAAACCAAAGTGACTTGATTTCAAAGTATTTGAAAACAAAAATTGGTTGAAACTGAAAAATGCAAAGTGAAAGGTTGGAAGTTGGAATGTTTCCATAAGAATAATGTATTTAATCTATTCAAAATTATTTTCATAAACAGGATATATTCTGGTAACACATATTTTCATTGGCTATATTCAAGAAGGACATATTAATTGACATATTTAAAAATATCTTTCTATCTATTGCATAGAAAAAATTCTATTTTAAAAGGTCTTACATAAAATAGTTATTTCCGTATATTCAAAGATTTGTCAGCCAAATTTTGGGGAAGAAAGGATGAATTGTCTTTTGAAGGATCGATCTGCTTTTGGTTGAGAAGATCAATTTGTAAAGCCAGAAACTACTATAGCTGAACAAAAATTAAAGCTGAATTAGATTAAAGTAAGTAGCCACAGGTAACAGCAAACCCAATGGGTAGCTTGGAAAGAATTGAACAATTTTGGAAAAAAGAGAGACTCAGGGAAAAACGAAAGCAAAGAAGGAGGGAGAGATTAGACATCATCCTATATAAGACTGATAAGAATTTCAAAAGCAGAGCAGGAGGTATATTGCAGCAGTAAGAGCACCTGCCAACCTGTGCAAGGTTAAGGTTAATCCCTAGCACCAAGCGCACAAACAAAACAAAACACAGAAATGAAGCAATTTCCAAAGGAAAATAAAAACAGAGATACATTATGTATGTATGCATGTTTTTCTTCTTATAACTAATGAAAGATTCGTGTAGAGAACGATCCTGTGGATAGATGAGTTCAACATTTGATGAAAATGAGCAGCTGTGGGGCCGTTGGTCACATAGTCTCTCTCCTCCTCCATGGCCCCAGGGCTTCTGCTTCTTACAAATACTCTCACTGCAGCCAGGCCCCTGCCCCATCCTGCTGCTGCAGACTCCGGCTTTGGTCTGTGCTCTTCCCTTGTGAGACGTGTAAGGAGCAAGCGTTTTCTGATGTCGAATCCTCTCTGTATCTCTCTCCTTGCACCTTGCCTGCTCCATTTCCACTTTTCTTGGCAGTTCTTTTGCTAAAGTTATAGTTCCGGGTTTCATCTGGAATTTGGGTTTCTGTTTCATGTTCTCCTTGTGATGTTTATGTGACTTCTCAAGACAGGGGAAATTCCAGCTCTCAAACCAGACATGGCCAGCTGTGTGGTGAATTTTAATGAAAGTGAGGAGTTCAAGAGAATATATATATATATATATATATATATATATATATATATATATATACATATTTCTTGCTTAAAATGAAAGTGATGTCTTTAAAGAGAAAATAACCCCATTTTTAAATGATCAAGCAAACCAGAAATCTTTTCAATTTAGAATGGAGAAGAGTGAGTGACAGGAGGAACATATCTGAGTTGGAGGCCAGGTCTAGCAGAGTCTCCTTACAGATCTCTGACTGGTTATTTCATTTCTACCGTCATTCAGGGCCCAGGAATACACACCACCCAGCCTTAAAACTTTGTTTTTCCAACTGCCTTTCCCTCTTTTCAAATTGAAGATTAAAATGTAGAAAGGAGGCCCATGGAGGAGAGGGTATCTCATCAAGGAGACTGACATCCACCAGGTGATGTCCTTGAGGACATGCCCTAAGAAAGCACACTGAGAAAATGGGAGCCAAGAGGAGACTTCAGCCAGCTGTCAGGACAAATAGACTAAAGAACAGTTGGCTGATGATCCAAGCTCTCTGAACCTGTGCTATGATCCATGACCCTGGAAGGATTCCAAAGACCTTTTAAAAGTTCAGAGCAGGAGTAGACTGATGAAACTGACACTATCACACCCACTAGAGGACTGGTTATAACCAGCGGAACGTGATTTGAAGGCTGGCTGAGCTGAAATGAGCCCTCCTGACTCTGGTAGGATATCTCAATCCTACATCTCTGCAACCCAGCCACGTATCAAATGACCAATCATTCAAATCAATCAAATTGGGTTTGAAAGTCACAAAATCAAATTTCTACCTCTTTGTTCTCCTTAGCATAATTGAGACAAATTTTTTTTTCATAGCATTTTTATTTAAAGATTAAGGAGGGGACTGGGGTTGTGGCTCAGTGGCAAAGCAGTTGCCTGGAGCATGTGAAGCACTAGGTCGATCCTCAGCACCACACAAAAATATGAATAAACAAGATTAAGGGGGAAAGAAAAAGAGCAAGCAAATAAACAAACAAAAAAGATTAAGGGAACCGGGGCATGGTGGCACATGCCTGTAATTCCAATGACTCAGAAAGCGGAGGCAGGAGAATCATGAATTTGAAGCTAGACTCTGTAATTTAGCGAGACCCTGTTTCAAAAATGTAGCTGGGGTTGTGACTCAGCAGTAGAGCGCTTGCCTAGCACATGCGAGGCCCTGGGTTCGATCCTCAGCCCCACATAAAAATAAATAAATAAATAAAACAAAGATATTGAGTCCAACTACAACTAAAACATAAATAACAACAACAAAAAAAATGTAGCTCAGTGAAAGACTGCTCCTGAGTTCAATTCCCAGTAACAGGAGGAAAATGATTAAGGAAAAAAAAACAAAACAAAACAAAATAAATTGAATGTAAAAAGAAAGAACACAAGCATAAAACATCACATTTTCCCAAGTGCAAATTTCTAATCCAGCAACAATGTCCTAACATATAAAATCATTAGTGTGTTAAGTCTGATAAACTGCCCTTCATAGATATGCAAACATTCATTCATTAACACTCATTTTAAATAAATGATGTTCACTTTCAAGTTCTTCTCTTCTAACTATTTTCTCTCATAGAACTTAGGCTAGCAAGCCTGTTAGGAACTCTTGATTTGTCTTCTTCTTCAGATCTACATTCACCCCTTGTATCTGATTGTAGACAATGACCACTGATTCCAGCTCCCTTATCTGATATGAGTTATAATTTATCTCCATATAATGGCTCACTTAGATCTGCAGAAGCTCCAAGAACCACTCAGCAGTGTCCAGAAGGTTCTGTATTTGCCCTGTACATCTGAGAATTAAACTAAACACATTGTCCCCTCCTGAAGAGGCTCAATACTAAAATTTCAGTGGCCATCTCAAACACTTTTTATTCCCTCCATTCCCATATTTTCCTCTGAACCCTACCAGACCTCCTGCATTACAGGAAAAGCAATGAATAGCAAGTGAATAAATGATTCTAACTCATTCCTTATAAAGAAATAGTCAAGGCATTGAGGAATTTCCATCCGTCTCCCTTGCTCTCCTTCCCCGTCTCTACCCAATCATTGGCAGAACCAAGGGATAATTCCCCCCTATAGTGCACCATTCTAGAGCAAAAAAACACACTAGTGGACATTCGAAAAACCCCAAGAATGATATTTTTTATGGTTTACATATTGAATTTCCTTTTCCCCCCTTTCTGCTGTTCTTGAAAATATACAGATGCTTCTTGACTTACAATGGAGTCACATCTCAAGAAAACCATCCTAAACTGAAAATATTGCTAAGCTGAAAATGCATTTAGTACACTAAACCACCCAACAAGTATCACAGCTTGGCAACATAGTTCACTATAAAGAATTGGTTGCTTGCACATGGCTGACTCCGAGGTTATGCTTGATGACATGGCCCAGCATGACAAGAGTATCATGATACATATTGCTAGCTAGAAGACTGACATCAAAAATAAGATGTATGATTTCTACTGAATGCATGTCACTTTCACACATTGCAGAGATGAAAATGTGTAAGTTGTGCCATTAAAGTCAGAAACTATCTGTACTAAAAACTTGAACAAAAATATCACTGAAGGTATATATAAATATTTTCTTTTCTTGGTATTGATTATATATACTTTATGCTAAGAAACTGAGTATTGTAAAGTCAAATATAAATAAGAAAAATCACCAGTTTTCAAATTAATTGAAATTAAGAAATTAATTCAGATTTTCTTTGTCTAAATATACAGGTAATTAAAATAAATACGATAAGAATTGTGGGATTTTAGAGGACAGAATAATTAATTTGAGTACACTGGACTAAGAATAGGATTGGAACTGTGTCTTGGAGATAGGACAGAATTTCATACATGTGATTAATTTGTAGAGTGAGATCTTCTTGACTTTATTTCTTTAAAATCTATAAATTTATATAGTTTAAAAATGAAGCAAAATTCTAAAGACTGCATTACCCCTGAGAATGGATTGAAAAGGAGATTTTAAGGGTGGACATAAAGTTAAGAAAAGAGCCAGCCATCAGGGCTTACATTTGTTATGTTAAAGAGATGTGTCTACTGCCCTTCATGGCAAGATAAGAAATATTGACCAGAGGGATCTATTATATAGATGCTGGCCAAGGAGTTAGGTGACATCCTATTCTTGGTTCTACAACAAATATGCTTCCTGACCTTGGGTGAGTCTCTTATCTTCCTTTTGTTTTGAGAATTTCTGCCTACTCCTATTCTATTGGTTTATTTTCTTCTTTATGGGAAGCAGTCAGTATAGTCCTATCTTCAACATGCTCTCATTTTCTAATTAAATAAATACTAACATTCAAACATTTTTGCCTAGATTTGCATACCAAGTTTAAGAGGATCTGAGCCCAAGTCTGTTGAATGAAAATAGTTACTTTAATTAGACAATTGGTATAATCAGAATCAATTTCAAACTTCCATGATGAAAACTGTTGGAAAGATTGATTTTTAAGTGATAAATTTTTATATTTAATGTTTTAATAGTAATAATCTTCAAAGTGAACAAACCTTTAGGGGGAAAAAGGGACTAGAAATAAAAGGCATAAAATAAAACAACAAAGATATGGAAAACACAGAGGTCAGCTCTAGCTTATGTAAGAGCCACATGGAGCAGAAGATAATGTCAATTGTCAAGGCTGGCCCAGTGACAGCCTTGTCTAACCATGCAGAGTGCCTTGGAGTAAAATGATCTACTGGAGTTGTCTCTCAGATGTAAGGGTCCTTAAAATACAAAGGGCTATATTGGCTTGGTATAAATATTTTTAGAGCAAATATTCTCTTGTGTTTTCCTACCTTGTAACTGTACATAGTCACTCATATGTCCTCTGCATATGGCCAATCCATTCTCATTCATGTTTAGCTACAATCAGAGTGATGCATTAATATTCTAATAGTAAACTAGTTTCTTGTGAGTAGAGAGAAAATGCTTGGGCTGATCAAATTAAGTTTCTGTACCTACATTCAAAAGATTACCCAGGACCATGTTGAAGAGGCAAGCTCCAGGGCCCCTGCCTGATTTATACGGTAACCTTCTTCACACTGGTGCACAACATAACTGGTGAAGCAGAGCTAACCTAGAACTCTTTCTTTAGCCATGTCTCCATTTCAGATCTTTAGCTGTATAGGCCAATCCTTACAGCTCCAGTTCTGATCTATAGCTGTCTTCCCTGTCTGCTTAGCTATTTACCTGCCTTCTTTCTTGAAACAGTTACATTAAAAATGATGACAAAGATTCCCTGCTAGTTATCTTGGAGCATGCCTCCTTCTTTTGACAGGGCCAGAATCACCCATAGTCAAATAATTAGGCACAGAATATTCCCTTAGCACTTTGGGGGAAGCAACGGTGTGTGTGAGGTCATCCAAACACACATCCCTCCAACTCTATCAGTATTTTGTGTCATGGAAAGTCCTCTTAGAGAGGGGAGGGAGACTCTAAAGACAGCGTAGATATAAAGGTGGCCTTTTTCCTCCCACTGAAAGCCTTAAGAAGTGAGGCAAAAATCAAGAACATGTGTCAATGCTACCCTGAGAATAGCCGTAACTATGGGAGATGAGACTTTAAACATACATCCAGTCTCGAGGAGTAAAAGGCTGACTGAATAACAACAGTGTACATGCAAAGGCCAAGCATGGGGGAGTAGAAAGACAGCTGGTGGTGGTGTGTTGCCTCAATAACAGATGAAGAGAGTGTCCAGAAAACCCAGGTCTTGCAGGTGGGCACTTTCAAAGTACCAGACACAGATTTTGCTCACTTAACTTCACATTTCTTTTACTGTATTGTGGTTTGCCCTGACAGGTTAGAGAGATGAGCTTGAAAGTAGAACAAGAATATTCTCCTTAGATATTTGTTACATGCTGCATGATTGGTTATATTTTAAAGAACGGCAATGCATTTAATAGAGTTATTGCGTCTATTTTTTAAAACGATGCAATCATTATTATGTGGATAACGGGCTTCTATGTACTGCCAAGATGCTAAGGCTGTTATAGAATACCACTCAAAATAAATACTGAAAGGTAAGCATTAGTGTGAGAAAGCACCAACACATCACCCTACAGGAAATAGGTAATAATGACTACCGTTATCCCACATTTCACAGGTGAAGAACTAGGCTCAGAGGGATTATATAGTTTGTGTTAGAACTCAATCATGATGAGATTGTTTTCTTGATTCCAAACCTCAGGTTTTTAATCATTACATCCAAAATCTATTCAGTAGACTTAGTACAAAAGAAACATGATCCCCAAGCTGCTGTTGGGGGAACCAGGGCCCTTGGATAAAAGGAATAGCCTTGAAATGTCATCTTTAGCTTTGTCATCCATGCTTACATGGACCCACAGGTAAGGACAGAACAAAGGAACAGCATCAATTAGAAAATCCTCACCAAAACTTTCATCTATCTTCCATCCTGCTACTTACAGTAAAGCTGTCAAGAGGACCATTAATTAAAAATAATAACTGTATTTGGTCATTTGCAATTTATAAAATGTTGTTATAGACACTGTCTTCTTTCATTTGATTCTGTTTCAATCCTATGGAATTTTCAGTTCAGCCCAATCTGCAGAATTTTCAATTTTGTATAAACTGCTGGGAGTGGGAGAAAGTCTGAAAATGAGTCATGTCCACACCTGGATGCGCTTTCATCCCAACAACATAATATCCGCGATTGATTGATTTTTCTCATTTTATCAGGGTGTGTTGTTATATGCTTCAATCTAACCTTTAAAAAAAAAAAAGAAAAATAAACTTGAAAATATATTCACTATTTCTTGTCTGGCAGGTTTCCCAGATATTTTATGTATATTTTATTTACCAGCATCAGAAGTTAAAGTGGGCAATTGTGAGTGCTATACCACTCCATCACCCTTTTTCCCTCTATTCCAATCTGCCTTTTGAAAAATTCAATTATTCATCTTCTCAGATGCATACCAATAAACATACAAATATACCACACATATACACACACTTCCCTAGCATCCAAATATTACAATTGACGTTTCAGTTAGTGACATTTGGTATGATTAATTGACAAATATGCATACAGATATCACGAGCTCTAAATTACTGAAGATAAGGTCTCTAACTGCAACTCCTTCTAACTATGCCATTAAGCATATATTGATTGGTTTTGGATATCAAAATGAATCGTAAAATCCAGTGTCTGGAAATTAGATAGAGGATGTATAGTCTGTTTCACAGCTTTCCACAAGATGACTCTTAATCCCCTGCTCCCACCAATTTGAGCATTTCAAACATTGTTTTTCTTGTGACTTGTGAGGCTATTCATAAAGGTCAAAGCTCCTTGTGTGAGTTTCTAGGTATTAAGAACACTGGGAATTGAATGCTGAAATAAGGCTTGTTTCACATCAGCTATGCTTCCTTTGTTGTTGTCTTTACTGACAGAGTTATGACAGCCACTGTTTCCTTTTTCCTGATTCAAGGGGAGTTAGAGACAAGTGTTGCCTTCATTTGCATCCGCTGCCATTCGCAAAACCGAGCTTAAACGAGGTTCTTTGATTAGGTATCCTTTATGCTTTTTTTGCTCAGCTCCATTTTTTTTTTCCATTATAAAAACATGCGATCAGAAATTTTTAAAAAGATTTCAGTATCTCAAGAGTGAATATCTGTCCCAATTAAGTCTCAATGAACAAAAAACCCAAAATTTCCACAACTATTCCAAATTCCTAGATGAGTTACATTTCATTCTTGATGGAGGATTTGTCCTTGGGAGTTGCCCTCACAGCTGTGGTCTGGTTGCCTCATGGTCTCCCCCTGGAGACCCTGGGAGTTGATGATGTGTGTAGTCCTCTGCGGCAGTCCTTGAAGAGTTTTATTGGAGACAGACGTGTTCCCAAACACAAGCGTGGCTTCTAAGGCTCTGGTAGCAATATTCTGCTTCAAGAAGTGATGCCCAAACATTCACTGTGCAGCCCCCTTGGTGACCCTGCATCCTCCTCAGGGTGTGCCCTTCTGTCACTCTTGTGACTTCCAGTGAGTTCAGGCACTAGCTGTATGTGAACTGCCATCAACAGCAAGTGTCCCTGCTACAGTGGTGCTGGATGTTCTAGCCCCCAGATCTCTACTCTCTTAGCTTGGAGGTTGATAAAAAGCCTGGCTTTCCTCAGCATCTCCCCGTATTAGGCACTAAGTGGCCACTGACATCATTACTCAAGCTTTCCAGAGAGTAATAACAGCACAGGTCTAGCCTAATTTAAACTGAATTCAGTGAAATCTCTCAAGGGTGCCAACTAGCAAAACATGTGTACAGTATTCCTAAGTGGCAGAGAGACCTCCAGAAAGAAATCCAGCTAAAAGGGGAAGGCAGGTTAGATTTAGGCAGCAAGACCTCATGTCTAGAAATGTTTTTGATTATTCATATTTTCAAAGTCATAGGTATTTGAAAAAAAAATCTGGTCATTTATTCAAGGAAACAAGTAAAAGGATTTTCTTGAGGAGTGGAAAGTCTTGATTTCGGAAACAGGAAAATACATTTCTGTTCTTGTGTTTTCTCTCCAGATGCTGCATTATTATGATTTGTTCAACTGCAGGTTCAAGTTATATTACAATCATAAAGAACAAAATATTTTGGGGGGTGGAGGATGACACCCTAGGGTCTGGCACATTGCTAAGTAAGCACTCTACCATTGAGCTACACTCCCAGCTCTGATCAGAAATTTTGACTGTCTATAAGGACAACACATTTAAGAAAGAAAACAACAACTGTACAATAAAAATCTAAACTATTCAGGGATCCTACAAATAACCCCAAAAGCAAATAATAAATCGATACAGATGCTTTGTACAATGTCAAATATTTTTTTTCATAAAGCTTTAAAGCCAAAAAATATTTTATTGACAAAGATTATGAAACAAGCGGTACTACTATGTCAACAATTCTGAAAATCTCAGAAGACTGAATTGACAAAGTATTTGTCGCCAAGGGAAGAAACTTCCTGATTTTAAAAAGTGTCAACTAAGTGTCTAAGTTTACTAATTATTTCACTAGCTAAATACGAGAACTAGCAATTAGAAATAGATTACAAAATCAATGTAAGAGATTATAAGACAGGGAAGGAAAAATGGATTTTTAAAATTTACATGATTATTCATAAAGAACACATTTGCTATAATCAGTATAACATCAAATATATTCTTTCTTGTGCCTATTGCAAAAGTTATGTCTAAAAATAACCCTTCCAGTTTGTTTTATTTCTTACATATTTTCACATGATAGTATTAAATGAAACCTGGCTCTAATTGTTTATGCCTTTTATCCTTTCAATTTTATGACCTCCATTTTATAGCTTCAACAGTTTTTATACTACCAAATATATTTGCAGAGACATGCAGGAAGAAGCAAACCAGCAGAAATGAGCAACTGAAGTTTTATCTTCCATCTCCTCTTTGATCCAGTGGACTCAGTTTGTCATTTTTTTTGTCATTTTTTTTTCCCCAGAGCATCTTTCAGTGCTTCCCCCATATAATCCTGGGGGCTGGAGAACATTCTTCTGCACCTACGGTCTAATGCCATATTAGGAGGAATAACATAAGTTGTGAGATCAGACAGTCTGAGTTCATATTTCAACTTTTGCCACCAAGGGTGCATGGAGGCCCAGCACCCTCATTTTCTGGAGGGATTAACACCTGCTTGGTAGTGGGTGTTGTGGAATCCACTTAATGTACTTGGCACTTTTAGCTTTAACGCCTCACAGAAAGATGATGCCCATAAGTCTCGGATTGAGGCCATAGAAGCAAAAGCAGATTTCCTCCAAATTTACCTAGTTTCTTTACATTAACTCCCCAAATTTATATAGAAAATAAACAATTATTAACCAGTCTCCTCTTGGCCTGGTCTCACTACTTTTTATAATAAACTATATTAGGCTGGGGTTGTGGCTCAATGAAAGAGCAGTTGCTTAGAACATGTGAGGCACTGGGTTTGATCCTCAGCGCCACATAAACAAACAAACAAACAAACAAATAACTTTATTTATAAATAAAAAATAAATTATATTATGTAGGGTGCCATGCTTGAGCAATGAATATATCAATTAATGAAAATACTCTAACGTTAGGTTAACCTGAATCCTCAGCAACTTGTTTCTCAAATTATTTGTCTCTAGATCTCTGTGTCCCTATGCTTACCTTACCATTTGGTAATTCTTCATTCATTGGATAATCCTTTAATATTCTATGAATCACTAAATTACCATTACTAAATTGTCTATGCCTATTCCATGTGAGTGCAAGGAAAGGTTTTTTACAGACTCATTTAAAAAATAGTCATTATTATCCTCAATAATTTCTTGGTCACACTAGACTCTTCCAATGGTGAGCTAATAAATATATATAAAGTATCCAGAAAAATATGATACAGGGCAGAAACTCAGGTGGAACTTAGTTAAAGATCCTTCTTAGACCCCCACCTCTACTACACTAAACAAATTACTCTGAACTATATACTTTATTGGATTAAGCCTCCTCCAATAGATCTCGAATCTTCTAGGCCAGGAAGAGGCAAAACTAGAGTATAAACTTGAGTCTGTCTGATCCTGTTATCTATATTTCCGCCCCTAATTTAGCTTTAGACAGTAAGTGCAAAGGAATTTTCTAAAGCCAGGATTATATGGAGGAAACTTGTAAAGATGCTCTGGAAACAAACACAACAAAAACATATTCTACTGCATCAGAAGAAATGACAGTAAAACCTCAGTTGTTCTTTGCACTTAGAAAACCCAGCATAGAATAGCTCACAATAGGGTTTTAATACAAATTCATTGAATGAATGACTTATTAATTTTAGTGGAAAGAAAAATAATAGTAAGTAGAAAAATCACTTTGCCAACATCTGCAGAGACCACTGTCCTCTAAGGAAAGCATTCCTACTAAACTACTAATGCTGATGCCCCAGGGAGAAACTGGAGTTGGTAGTTCTCAACTGAAGTAATCAAGACAACTCAGGTAGAAGTTAGGATACGGAATCCCCCAGGGAGCTGAAATGACACAGGTGAACCCTTGGCGAGAAAGAATCACTTCTGCCTTCTCATGTAGAACTATGGGTCTCCACCAAAAAGAAGGCCTATCTAGAAAACCGAGTTTTGATCTAATGCATCAAATTTTCTGATAATGTTGGAGCTGAATACCATCTAGCAACAGTGCCTACTGCAAGCAAATTTAAAAAAACAGGTTGTTCTCAGAGATCCCTTCTCTAATTATAATGCCAAATAGCATACTACAATGTATTGAAGTAAAACTTGTCCTAGCATTAAATTACTGTACAAAGAGGTAATGTCTGTGATAACTAGCAGATGGACACTTGAAACAATGTTGGAGAGCTGTTTCCTTGTTTCCCACAAATGTTCAATGACAGTCCTCAAAGAAGCAATATAATAACCACCTCCAGACTGTCTCACTCTCTGTAATGAAGACAATGTTTTCTTTCCTTCTCTTGACTTTATTTATTGCAAACATAATATTGTCACAACAGAAAAAAATTCTATCCAATTTTCCTTTGTGGTAAGTCTGTATCTGAGTTTTCAAAAGGTCGTGATGTGCACTTTGTGGACGACCTGCAGAACCAATTGTTGGAAGGTAGAGGAAAGGTGATTAATCATTTCCATGGAAGAAGGAGTGAAATTGAGAAAAGTCTCAAAGGAGTGTGGTGAGGAAATATCTTCCCTTTCCCATTTTGTAGAGTAAGTTGCATTAAAATATATTTTTGACAGGCAACAAAGATTACCAAATATAAAACTGAACTTTTCAAATGTTCATGAAGAGAGGCAGTAATATGATATTTCAGTGTTCATGCCCAGAAAAGACAGTGTATATTTTACCATACATTTATTGAGCACCCACTGTGTACTAAATTTTTGAGTCCTTATAAAAACATAACATTGCAACTACTGACAAGGAACTGTATTGTGAACCATAAAAGTGGTCCAAACAAGAGGCATGGAATCACAGAGAAAATAAATCTAAGGTTACCTAATGTTATCAGAAAAGATGCTGTTGGAATTTTTTGATTTAGTGATTTGTGTGTGTGTGTGTGTGTGTGTGTGTGTGTGTGTGTGAGTGTAAGTGATACCCTGATGGCGATGACTGACTTGAACTTACATTTGTAAATAGCTGCTCCCACCAAACCATCTCCCTACTTCACCCTCACATACCCAACATCTGGACCAGTTCTGTAGTAGTCATTGGGTAAATTACTCCCCCACCCCCGTCTTTTCTTTCCTTTGGACTCAACTGCACTCACCATCAGTGTACTAGTAGCCCAATTCTCTGATTAGCTTTAGGACCTCCAGTAAAGGCCCAGGGAGGTCACTGAACTGCTTTTAGTATAGGCCAGAGGCTGTCACCAAGTCTGTGCAGTGCACTTGTGGCCTGGCCCAGACCCTAGCCATTTGGGACCGAACTATTTGATACATTCTTCAAGACATATTTATTGAACCCCACCAGCACTAGACTCTATCCTAGGAACTAAGGGTACAGCAGTAAAATGAACAGAGAAAATCCTTGCCTTTATATGAAATACAAGTGGAGAGAGGTGAATTTATTTGCTGAGGGTCAAATTGAAAGTCACTGTAGAGTCAGACTTGGCCTCCCAGGCCCCCTAACTCTCAGAAATCACAGAAATATTTTTTCACAATAATAGTTTTGCTTCTTACATCTTGTCCTTGAATACTCAGAATTCTGAAAATATATAAATGGGGGTTGAGGGGACAGGAATAGGGAAGGAGTCAAGCACACAAACACATGTAGTATGTGCCCAATTTAGCAGAATCTGGATCATTCGGGTCACTTAGCCTTTGTTTATTATATCCTTGTATGTGACATAGCCCAGGTCCTCAATCATTCCTTTCTCCATTTAAGCAAATTTTAGATAAGTTCTCGAAACATAGTAAGTTCTGAATAAATATTTATAGAGCAAATTGAACACATGGAATATGAAATGTCTGGTGACCTATATTTGAATTGTGTAGCACAACCCAAGAAAATAAACAACTCACAATGGAGATGAATCACAGAATGAAAGAGGATGATCTGAGAAAGTCAACCTTCTAATATGAAAATGTTCTATTTCCGAAACAGGCTGCCTTCTAGTTTCTTCCTTAATTATTGAATTAGTATTGTTCCCTAATCCACTTTCAAATTTATCCAGGGCTTCTGAGAGGCTGCCAACGGCCATTTCACTCGGCAAGTGCATCTCACACCAAGTTCCCAAACTGTTACACAGCTGTGACACAATCACTTCAACTGTGTAGCAATGGACATGAATTACTCTCTGCCATTAGCACTGATTGGGAAAGTGGTCGAAATGACAAGGACGCTCGGCCCACGTTTGCATATGTATCTCCCTCTCTACATGCCTCTCAAATCATCTTTATTATTAATAATCAGTCTTTATTATAACCTAAGGGGCATTATGTGAGAAAAGGAATTTATTCTATTTGCTAAAATAAGTACAATTTTTTGAATTTCTAATATAGTCTCAATGGTATTTTTCTTCTCCTGCCATGGTTCCAGGACTAAATTATTTCTGTGGGGTTTTATTTCTCTGGGGCCTCCTTTACTGGTTTGGAAGCAAGCTTTAACTCTGACATCCACAGTGTCTATCCTAGCCACAGTGAAAACTGCATCTAATTCATTGTCTGAAATGTAGAAAACAATATTGGGGAAGAAGCTAGAAATCGAAAGGTAATAAGGTTTGAAGAACAATTCTGCCACGGCTGTCAAAATACTGAGGAAAGACAACCTCTCTTTATTTTAATCAGCCATTTTGAAGCTGGAAGAAGGAAAGAAAACAAGAGACTGGTCATCTATTTGACTTCCCCAGTGATTGAAAGAAAAATCTAAGAAAGAGACAGATTGAGGCTTTAGTGCTAAGGACGAAGGTAACTATGTCATTTGTGGTAAATCTCATGCTGAATTCTGAAGAATGGGCATCAGCCGAGGATCTGAATTTGGGCTTCCCTCATCCCTCACTCTCCTGGGGATTTCCCTCGAAACCCAAAGCCTTTGCTGGAAGCAGGGGAAAGACACACTGATGAAAATTGTCCTATGATGGACAGTACCCGGAACAGGATGTTTCACACATTATTACTCTGGATACAACAGGAATCTTTATGAATCTGAAGAATGTCTGTTTATGCAAGGATGAGTAGCAGCTTTTAATTTCATGTTATTTTATTTATCGACATGTCATACATATTTTAAGTTGCATGTTTATTTTGTTTCATATTTTATTTATTTTATGGTTATTTGATAAATATGTATTAATATATTCTATAGCAAACATAAGAAGTAAGTTTGGGAAGGGTTAATTACATGAAGTTCTGAAGATGCAGAGCCAGAGCATTCTCATGCAAATAGTTTATTTCTAGGGTGATTCTAGGAAGATCTGGCAAAGGAATATGGAAAGAAACCTGGGATGGGGAAGAAGAAAATATTAATGGGTTAATGAGCAGGTACCACCATAGGTATCTCACGGTCCATCCCCCTGTGGCATCCAAGCTACTGTGTCAATCATGACCCATAATTCTCTTGTTTGAAAGGTGTAAAGCTGGGCTATTGATTCACCAGCATCTATTCCATCACTGGTTGAGGGCTGCGGCCAAGGGTACTGGCATCAAGAAGCTTTGGGCTTGAATTTAATGGAAGACTGAGAACACTCCTGTATCCAGAATAGCAGAAAGCAGAAAGGTAAGAGATGCTGGCAGGAAGAAGCTGTGCGTGTGCATAAAAGCCATGAGCAACAGGGAAAGATGGGCAGCGCATCAATAGCATCTGCTCCAGGGGCTGCATCCAACTCCTGTGTAAGGGGAATCACTTTTACATGGGCAGTATCTGGACAGTATGGGAAATAAATTACTAGAATGTGTTCAAAGCATTCTGGGGACTGGAAAACTCCTGCTACTCTTGTCCTCTGTCTTCTACAAAGAATATAAAACTGTTTTCCAAAAAGAAACAGATATCTGAGGGCTGGGGATGTGACTCAAGTGGTAGTGCGCTCGCCTGGCATGCGCGGGGAACTGGGTTCGATCCCCAACACCACACAAAAATAAAAATATTTTTTAAAAAAGGAAAGAAAGAAATATTTGAGAATTTTATATATTTTTTAAAAAGGTAAAAAACATTCTCCCCTGTATTCTAAAGGCAACCCCCCATTCTACTGCTTTCCTGAGCATTTTGGCCACAGATCATAGCAATAACAATTTATTATTTTCTATCCTTTTATTTTTAAAAATGCTCTAACTCCTATTAACTCACTTGACCTTGAGTGAGCAGGCTGACTATTCTCATCTACATTTTCATGAGAGGAAGCTAAAAGCACAAAAATATTAAATGAATTGCTCCAAAGAGCCAAGGAGAACCTCTATTTTAATAAATATGTTTTAAAAATCTAGATTCCAGGGGCTATAGAGTTGGAGGATATGAAGTTATTAAAACATGGTTCTCTCTTCATTGAGGAAGTTACAGGATATAGAGGGAAACAGATGTGTTAAAAAATTCAATAATTCAATAATAATGTGCCATTAACTCAGATATTAAGACAATGCTTTGGAGATACAGAGGAGGTAGTGGGAATCTTCCTGGAAGAAGCAGGTGTGTCTTATCAGTGAAGGTAGGGTAGATTGTGATATGAAAAAAACAATTCGAAATTCATATGGCCTTATCGCAATGGAAAATCATTTCTCACTTATATAAATTTTGCCATGTTATGGTCTTATCACTTACCTGGGCAACTGTTCGCTATGAGGTGCTTCAGTGGTCCATAGCCGAGGGAAGACAGGCCATCAGTAGCTTCATAATCTTGAAACATGGCCGCCTTGGTTGGTTGAGCAAAAGAATGAGGAATGTAGAGGGTCTTGTATGGGAATTTAAATGTTCCTATATTGAAGTGAAGAAATTAACTTCCTCTACTGAACTGTTTAAAATAAGTCACATGATCATAATTAAATTCCAGGGTCTCAGGACTAGAGTCTTATATGTTCCTGGAAAGAGAAAAGCATCGTAACTATTGGTGAGCAGCATAATGAGCTTCCAAAATGAAGGCATATTTTAAAAAGGAATATAATCATTCCTGGGAAGACAGCATCCTTGGGAAAGGGGCTATGTATAGGCACAAATGTAGGACCTGGCCTGACATGTTCAGAAACTTTGAAGAACATATAGGAATAGAGGAAAGTGGTAGAAGGTGATGAGAGTGATGTTAGCAAGAGCCAAATAAGTAAGAGATAAATGATTTTGGAACCCATTATCATAGAACTAGTAAGTTTGAAAGCATGAAAGACAAATGACCTACCGTCATTTTTTAGAAAGACATCTCATCTT
This sequence comes from Ictidomys tridecemlineatus, assembly GCF_052094955.1. NCBI lineage: Eukaryota > Metazoa > Chordata > Mammalia > Rodentia > Sciuridae > Ictidomys > Ictidomys tridecemlineatus. The sequence goes on from NC_135484.1 coordinate 20,523,036, forward strand.
AAAAAATTCACTGTGGCTCCTCTCAGCTAACACAAATTTCTAAGTCATATGAAAGCAACTGAACAAATAGTAGAGTTGTTTTGGGAATATGGGAACAGCAGCAAATGTCATGATAGAGTCCAAAAGGTTCTGTCATACTGCCCCTGACCTGTCCTCATTCCCAAATGATGTTTTGGAGTATGTGGGTATCAAAGCACCTAAGTATCATGAACCTAGGCAAAGTCTTCTTTCATTGGTGTCAGTGGAGGGTCAGAAACCTAAGTATTCTCTCTCCCATAAGTCTTTATTTATGGATTTACCTTGTAATCTATGGCCATCTCTTTACAATACCACAGATTGAAGAATGAGATTGTAGGGTTTTGTTTATTGTTGTTGTTGTTGTTATTTGTCATTAGACTTAAATAAAGAAGACAAAACTCTTCTCAAAGATGAGGACAAAATGGAGGTTAGACCTAGAGTCAAAGACTACATTTTAAGTTGAAGCCAAAATGACTCTATGATTCAATGATTTGAGCACTGAGATAGTTATGAAAATAGTAGGCATGGTAAGTCCTCTATAAATGAAAGTAATGAACAAAATTACCTATTTATATACTTTACTCACTACATCATAAATTCCTCAAAGACAATGACTACTTCTTATGAGTCTTTATATCCCTTGGGTGTAACTTAGTGCCTAGTAAATTAGGTACTCGATAAATGTTGTTTGAAAGGGCACTGAACTGACCAAATAGCCACTCAAAACGAGTTAATTGTTGCTACATCATTCTAGAGGAATTAACACCGTCTTGCCAATACATAAAAAGATTGCTCATTATCTAGTCAGGTCAAGTCAAACCAGATAATTTATTTTGAGTATGTACCTAAAATGGGAGATAAGCTCCCAACTTGACATGTAAACAGACTTAGAGGATAAGTACTCACAATCAGAGATAGGGGAAATGAATCTACTATGTTGTTCTTTGATAAATTAAATACGTTAGTTTCATTCAACTGTAAGAGGCACCCAGTTTATTTTTCCAAATGGTTAATAAGAAGGTTGTTCTGTTGATTCTGGCTAGTAATTCTGCTACAGAAATAGAGCCACAGTATATATTTCAAGAGGTGATCTGACCCTCTTCAGGATTTCTCATCAAGCCCAACCTAAACTCTGCAAAAGTAACATAATTGGATTGCCTTCCAGGTAAATAATCAGGTAATTGTGCTAGATTTCATACCACCATCATACAACATGAGTGGATAGTAACAAAAGTCTACAAATTTAATAAAGACATTTTTATGTCTCTGTTTGCTATTTCCTGTTTAATATTAGGACCAAAATTTCTAACATTCTTGATTTTAATGCTTCTTGTGTACCACAATCCTTAATACCTTTCCTCCTTTTCTACCAAGGGTTGCTGAGTTCCCTGATTTTCTTTGTCTACTTTCTCTACCTCTACCATCACCATCACACCCTTAGATTTATTCTTTTCTTTTCAGTTAAAATGTCTTAAAATTAACATCAGTTATGCTTTCCTCTGATTAAAATATTTTCATGATTTCCCCAAATCATGAAAATAAACCATGAAACTCTACACTCTCAACTCCAGCCTGGCTCTTCTGACTCATCATTCACCACTCTCCCCTTAGCTTCAGCCTCCCACCACAGGTTATCTTTCATTCAACTCCTTCCCACCTGTGCCTAAAAAAGCTCCCCTCCTAGTGTATAGTGATAAGTGCCTACATTAGAAAAACAGAGAGATCTCTAAGATATAACCTAATGATGCATCTCCTGACCTCCGAAAAACAAAAATCAAACCCCAAATAAGTAGAAGGAAGAAATAATACAGATCTGACCATTAATAAGCAAAAGAGAGACTAAAATAATAATACAAAGGACTAATGAAATAAAGAGTTGGTTCTTTGAAAAGATAAAATTGATAAACCTCTAGTCAAACTAACCAAAGGAAAGAGAAAGATGACCCAAATAAATAAAATTAGAGACTACAGAGAGGATATTACAACAGATATCACTGAAATCCAAAAGATCATTATAGAATATTTTGAAAACTTATATGTCAATACATTGGCAAATCTAGAAGAATCAAACAAATTTCTATACACATATTATTTACCAAAGTTGAACCAAGAGCATATTAAAAAATCTAAATAGAGCAATAGCAAGCAATGATATAGAAGTAATAATAAAAGTCTCGCAAGAGAGAAAAGTCCAGGACTGGACAGATTTACTATTGAACTTTACCAGATTTTCAAAGAAGAACTGATACCAACACTCCTAAAAAAGTACAAAAAGATCAACTCAAAATAGATAAAGAACTTAATATAACACCTGAAACTTCAAAACTATCAGAGAAGGACATAGGGAAACATTTCAAGATATTGGTACCAATATTGACAAATGGGACTACATCAAATTAAAAATCTGTCTAGAGCACTCAACCAGAAAAAGGAGAGAGCCTGCTGAAGAAAGGAAATCTTTGACAGGTACTCATCTGACAGAGGATTAATATTCAGAATATATAAAGAACTCCAATAATTTAACACCAAAAGAACAAGCAATGTAATCAATAAATGAGCAAATAAACTGAAGACACTTCTCAAAGGAAATACAAATGAGAGGATTAGAGATGGCAGAATAGAGAAGGTCATTTTCCTGGCTGTTCTTGAGCCATGAAACCAAGAAAGCAGACAAGAAGCTTCTCAGCAAGGTTGGAGAACAAGAAAAGAAAATGGGGGGATTTACTGGAATTTAAAACTGGACATTCAAATAAGATCAGGGATTCAGGAGGTTGAATAAAATAAAATAAGGAAAAAATCCCCAGTGCTGTACAATGTCACTGCTGGAGGCACAGGCCAGAGCAGTCCCTCAATTAGCACAGAGTAGGGATAAATCAATTAAAGGAAACTGCATTTTTAAGAGATCCAAGGTATTTCTGGATATGGAGAATTTAGAGATCAAAGATATTGCTCAGCTCAACTGAAAGGTGCCCCGCACAATATTCTTATATGAGAAAGAAGCTGCTCTCTCTCCAGGCAGCATGCAGAGGACAGTACAAGGAGCCATTTTGCAGACCCAGCATGGGGGCAGAGAGCTGGAAGAGTCAATTCCTGTCAAATCCAAGTTTGGCCCAACATACAGGCTAGGCAAATCCACACTTCATGACATAGAGTGTGCTAAATGACCAGGAGAAAATCAAAGATGGAGAGAGGTTTACATGAGGGACGACAGTTGTAGAAATATACCCAGCTCTATCCTTCCCCTTCCAATCCAGCTGCTTGCAGGACTGAAGGGAGAGACAAATCTGGCCAGGAATTCAAAGGGCAGGGGTTGGAGAGATTGAGTTTGGAAACTGAATGGGAGACCAGGAAATGTGTGATTCACAGGTAATGTAGTAGACTAAGAGTTGGCTTTTTCACCACACGAGTGGAACCCAGGGGAGTCTCATGGGGTACAGTCTTCCAACATAAATGGACACTTGCTAAGCCCTAGAAAAGCACTGCTTTTAAATCTCTAGATCAGTTGGCATTTAGCGAAGAGCCTGGAGCCCTCCTAAGCCTAAACCCTACCTCCAGGAGTTCCACCTACAGGATTACCTCTCTCACTCCACAAATCCAAAAAGTGGAGCATCACCCTTCAGATGACTCCACCTCAAGCTGCTCTTCAGATTTGAAGAGAAACTGAGAATCTTTTGAAACCCAGTGGAAAGAATTCTTTAACTTTTCATTGAGATCGATGTCTCTCTTTCTCTCTCTCTCTCTCTCTCCTCTGTTGTGACCTTAATGGTTCATGGACATTCATAAATACTCATTTTTCCCCTCATTTCTAGCATTTTTGAAGCCAGATATTTTTCATGGATCAATTTTTTAAGGACTGGGGTGTTTGATAAGTATATTTCAGTTTTGTTTTGTATTTTATTATTTTTCTTTTTAATTTTTAGATTTTTAAAATTTTTACTTTATATAAATTTTTTCTCTTGCCTATTTCTCTTCATTCTCTTTATCTCTTTCCTTCCACAAACAGCCAATCTCTATTGTTCTCTCTTTTACTATTTCTTTAACTTGTTACTTCTACCCTCTCTTCTCCTTTCTCATAATCATCACATTCTATATCATTCTGTTCTCTCCCTGTCCACCATTTGAAATTGTAAACCCTTTTACAAACTTACTGGTTTTATTTTAGGCAACAACTGATCATATCACTTCTGTTTATTGTGACAATTAACATTACAGGCATCATGGTAGGAACTATTGGTTTAAGGATGTATATACCTTTTACATTGGTTGTTAATATTATTTGTCTCTCCCTAAATGGTGAGGTAGTAAAAACCTTCAGGGACACTATAAGTCTACAGGTAGAAACTCTACTTCCTCATATCCATACTGTTAGACGGCTAGACACACAACAACATGAAAAAGTAAGGGAACAAATTACCCAAACCAAGATATTTAAAAAACCGAATCCATTGACACCACAGTGTAAGAAACGTCAAAGAAGGAGTTTAGAATGTGCATAGTTAAACTGATCTGAGAGGTAAAGTATGATATAAAGAGTTGTATGAGACAGAAAATACAGGAAGTGAAATATCACTTAGATCGCTTGTGAAAAAAATAAGCAAAAATCTTCAAAGTGAAGAATTCAATAAACTTAATTAAAAATATAATTGAAAGCATTACCAACAGACTAGATCACTTGGAAGATGAAGTTTCAGGCAATGAAGACAAAGTATACAATCTTGAAAACAAAGTTTACCATAGAAAAGATGTTAAAGACCATGAACACAACTTTCAGGAAATATGGGATAAAATAAACAGATCAAACTTAAGATTTACTGGGATGGATGAAGGCATGGAGATACAAATCAAAGGAATACACAATCTTTTTAATGAAATAATATTGGAAAATTTTCCAAACCTAAATAATGAAATGGAAAATCACATACAGGAGGGTTAAAAAAATCCAAAATATACAAAATTACAAAAGACCCACACCAAGGAACATTACTATTAAAATGCTTAACAGAATAATGTTAGAATTTTAAAGGCTGGCAGAGAAAGACAAAAGGTAACATTTAGAGCAAAACCAATCAAAATCTAAGCTGATTTGTCAACCCAGACTCTCAAAACCAGGAGATCCTGGAATAACATATATCAAGCTCTGAAAGAAAAAGGATACCAACCAATAATTCTATTTCCAGCAAAATTAAGCTTCAGATTTGAAGATGAAATAAAAACATTATATGATAAACAAAGTTAAAAGAATTCATAACTAGAGAGCCTGAACTATAGAACATTCACAACAAAATATTCCATGAAGATAAAATTTTTAAAAAGGTGAAAACCAGCAAAGGGAAGAACTACACTAAAGGTATAACCAAAGGAAAAACTAATTTAGATTAAAAATTATAAATAAACCCAAATGACTGAGAATACAAATCATATCTCAATAATAACCTTGAGCATTAGTGGCCTAAACTCATCAATCTAAAGACATAGAGTAACATATAGGATTAAAAAACAAGACCCAACAATATGCAGTCACCAAGTGAGTCACCTCCTAGGCAAAGATATCCACAGACTGAAGGTGAAAGAATGGGAAGAAAACATATCATCCACATGGATCTTATAAACAAGCAGGGGTTTCTATCCTCATGTTAGATAAAGTGGGCTTCAAGTCAAAGTTAACCAGAAGGGACAAAAAGGACATTTCATACTGCTTAAGGGAATCATACATCAACAAGACAAATAATTGTAAATATTTATGCCCCCCCAGATGGAGCATCTACATACAACAAGCAAACCCTTCTCAATTTCAATAATCAAATAGACTATGACACAATAATATTTGGGTTACTTTAACACAGGTCTCTTACCACTGGATAGATCCTCCAAAGAAAAACAAAATAAAGAAGCTAAAGAACTAAAAACTACATTTAATAATTTAGACTTAAGAGACATATATGGACTATTTCATCTATAAATGACTGAATATGCTTTCTTCTCAGCAGCACATGGATACTTCTCTAAAACAGACTGTATCGTATGCAACACAGTATCTCTTGGAAAATACAATAAAATAGAGATAACACCTTGCATCCTATCAGATCATAATGGAATGAAATTAGAAATCAATGATGAAATAAAAAACAAAAGCTACTCTAACTCCTGGAGAATAAATAATATGCTATTGAATGACAAATTAATAGAGAAGAAATTAGGGATGAAACTTAAAAACATACTTAGAGGTAAGTCAGAATATTGATATAACGTATCAAAATCCATGGGACACTATGAAGGCAGTGCTAAGAAGAAAGTTCATTGCATTGAGCTCATTCATTAAGTCAACAAATACATACCTAACATTACATCTCAAAGCCCTAGAAAAAGAACAAATCAGCACCAAAAGCAGTAAAAGAGAAGAAATAATTAAAATAGGAGCTGAAATAAAAATAGCCAAAGCAATCCTGAGCAAGAAAATTAAGCAAGAGTCACCACAATACCAGGCACTTTAAATTATACTGCAGATCTATAGTAATAAAAACACCATGGCATTGGCACCAAAACAGACATTAAGACCAATGGTTCAGAATAGAAGACACAGGGACAAATCCACATAAATATAGTTATCTCATACTGAACTAAAGATATGATAAACATACACTAGAGAAAATATAGTCTCTTTAACAATTGATGCTGCAAAAACTGGAAATCCATATGTAACAAAATGGAATTATACTCCCATCTCTCATCCTGAATAAAACTCAATTCAAAGTGGATCAAGGACCTAGGCATTAGACAAGAGAACTTGCACCTACTAGAAGAAAAATTTACCCAACTCTCCATCATGTTGGCTTAGGAACCAAACTCCTCAACAACACTCACAAAGTGTAAGAAGTAAAACCAAGAATCAATAAGTGGGATGGTATCAAAATAAAAAGCTTCATCATAGCAAAGGAAACAATGAAGAACATGAAGAGAGAGCCTACAGAATGGGAGAAAATCTTTGCCACCCTAACCTCAGCTACAGCATTAATCTCCAGGATGTACAAAGAACTCAAAAAACTTTATACCAAAAAAAAAAAAAAATCAAATCAATAAATGGGCAAAGGAACTCAACAGACACTTCACAGAATATAATTCGTCAACAAATATATGGAAAAAAGTACAAAATGTCTAACAATTAGAAGAATGCAAATTAAAACTTGACTGAGATTTCAGCTCACTCCAGTCAAAATGGCACTAATCAAGAATAAATAAGAATAAATGTTGCTGAGGATATAGGGGGAAAGATACACTCATACATTGCTGGTGGGCCTGCAAATTGGTGCAACCACTCTGAAAAGCAGTATGGAAATTCCTGAAAAAACTTGGAATGGAACCACCATTTGACCCAGTTATCCCACTTCTCAGCATATACCCAAAGAACCTAAAATGAGCATGTGATGCAGTTACATCAATGCTTATAGTAGCTCAGTTCACAATAGCTAAGCTATGGAACCAGTGCAGGTGCCCTTCAACAGATTAATTGATAAAGAAAATGTGGTATATATACACAATGGAATATTATTCAGCCATAAAGAAGAGTGAAATTATGGCATTTGCCAGTAAATGGATGTAGCTAATGTACAAATGAAATAAGTCAATCCCCCCCAAAAACAAGGGTCAAATGTTCTCTCTGATATGTGGATGTCAATTCACAGTAGTCAGGGCAAGAGAGAAGTGGAGGTTCACAGGATTGGACCCGTGGGAGTGGGGGGAACTGAGAGGGGATGGGAATGGGGAAGCCAGTAGAATGAATTGGACATAACTTTCCTATGTGTTAATGTATGAATACATCACCAGTATAACTCTTCATCATGTACAACCAAAAAATGGGAAGTTATACTTCATGCATCTATGAGATGTCAAAATAGATTCTACTGTCATGAATAACTAAAAACAACAAATAAAGAAAGAAAAAAGAAATACAAATGACATATATGAAAAAAAAATGCTTCACATCCCTAAGTCATTGGGTAAATGCAAATCAACACACCCCCAGAATCATATTCTTGTGATTATATGTAAGTAATAAGGAGGTGTGGTGTGGTCTGTTTTGTCTGCCGTTGTATCCCCAACACCAGGTGTGGGGCCTGGCACATGGTGGATCTTTGAGCCAAGCTACATAATACTGAGTGAATGAAGCATGGCTGCATGTTCCCGCAAGTACACATGGGGCGCATGGTGGGTGAGCTAAGAGATCCAGGCTCATTCAGGAAATTGCCTTATAAGAAAAAGGTTTCTAGCAAGTTGCTTTGGAAATTTCAGGGATCTGAAAAGCAGTCCAACTTCAATTTCCAATTAATATTGATTTCTGAGGATCTGGGCTAAAATGTGAATTCATATTATTTATGATATTTAAATTAGTTTTACATTTACTATCTTAGTCATGTTTTTTATTTGTGAACTACTCCCCTTCCTTTTACAGCCTACTTTTAAAAAAGTATAAGGAACAAGTTATAGCTCAGTAGTAAAGTGCCTAACATGCAGGAGGCCCTGAGTTCAGTCCAAAGCACTGCAAACAAATCAAAAATGACATTGTGCATTTGTGTATCCTCTTCTCTCACTCATGCCTCAACATATTGTAATCTGGCTTTAACATTATTTTTGCAATGAAACTCACCCTTTTCTATTTCTCCTGCCAAGGACATCAACAATTTCCAAATTGTTAAATATGTCAGGGGGTAATTTGACATTAGCAACCAAACTCTCCCTTGGCCAGTTCTAGAAGACCCTTCTCCAGCTCACCTCTTATTGTCTGACCCGTCTTTTTATTTATGAAGGCCCTCCATTTACCCGATAGCCTCTTTCCCAGCCTTGCACTTGGAAGAGGGAGAAAAAAAAATAAAATCTCATATATTTCCCACAAACCTATCACCTTCCTTTCTACTTCTGTTCTCTGCACAAACTGTTTCCTCTTCCTGAACTTGTCTTCTCCAGTTTGTCTACCTTGAGAGGTCTTTTCAGCCTTGCTTTCTTGGTGAGCCTTTCTGGCTCCACAGGTTTTCACTGCTCCTACAGGGGGCCCCCATCTTTCCTCCTGAAGGTCATTTTCTCCTCAGTTCACGACTCTCTTCCCCAGACTTGACTGTGAGTTGCATAAGAAAAGCCACTTGCTTTCCATCTTTGTACCCATAGTTCTAGCACAATGCCTATTGTGTGGTAAAGGCTTTGTAAAAATGTCTGTAGGTTGACAGCTGAGAAGTTGAGTTGGAGGATGTATGTTTTCCTCTACTCAAAAGGGTGATTCATGTAGTGGGAGCCTTAGAACATGGCTGCCCTTAAAGCCAAAACCAAAGATAAGAATGAGTAGTCCCAGGGGCGTGTGTATAAATCTATGACCCCACAGTCACATTTCCACGGTTACGGTTTAGATGAGGTGTCCCCCAAAAGCTCACATGTAAGACAATGCAAGAAGGATTGGAGGAAGAATTATTGGGTTATATCCCTAAAACATAATTGCTGCAGTCCGGCTGCAGCAGAATAACCGGGAGGTGACGAATAAGTTGTGTACGTTGATACAGCAGGAATGGGAGCCGTTTATTGTAGGACAACAGAGCTATTTATACATTTTGCATAGCTTATCTAATTAACATAAACTAGATACATCAGTCAACCAATAAGGAATCTCCACACTTAATGGCTCACTTTTGTTACTTCACAAACCACTCCCTCTGGCATTTTGCCAGGCACCATCCAGACTTGTTTACGAACTCTAACATTCCCCTGGCAAAATACCAGGTGTTATTTTGACTTGTTTACAGACCTTAACACATAATCAATGAATCGATCCCTGATGGGATTAGCTGAGTGCTAACAGAGGCAGCAAGGTGTGGCTGGAGGACGTGGTTCACTGGGGGCGTGCCTTTGGGTATATATTTTGTATGAGGAGAATGGACTCTTTCTTTTTGCTTTCTGAACATCTGTGTGAGCTGATTCCTTCTGTGACACTCTTCCACCATGATGTCCTGCCTCACCTCGAGTCCCGAGGCAGGAAGTGTGCTAAGGATTGAGATCTCTGAAACTATGAGTCCCTAAAGAAACTTTTCTTTCTCCACAATTGTTCTGTTTGGGTCCTTTCATCACAGCAGTTCAAAAGCAGACTAAAACACCCAAGTACTTTTGGGGGGGGGGGGGCAGAGGGGTTTGGAGATTTAACCCAAGGCCTTGTGCATGCCAGTAAGTACACTACCACTGAGCTACATCCATTATACATGACAGTAGAATTCATTTTGACATAATTATAAAAGCATGGAATGTATCTTGCTCTAATTCAGTGTCCAGTGCCTCTCTTTCCCTTTCCTTCCCCTGACGCCCTGATCCCTTTCCTTTGTTGATTTTTTCTGCCTTTTACCCATAGTTATTTTTTTTTAATTAATTTCCTGTGGAAGTACACGATGATGAGATTCACTGTGATATATTCATATATGTACATAGGAAAGTTGTGTCAGATTCATTCCACTGTCTTTCCTTTCCCCATTCCCACTCCCTTCCCCTCATGACCCATGTACTTTTTAAATTCCTTAGTGCTCGGCCATTAAGTAATTTGCAGCATTTGACCAGTTGTAAAATTTTATTTAATCTAGGTAACATTTTCCCTAAGCCAGAAGTTATTTGATGAGATGACTTGTGCTTCTTGCCATGCAAGAATATTTGATTCAGATCAGCTTTCCCACTGAAAACACCCATAAAAACTGAGTAAAAATGAGGAATAACCATTTAGAAAAAATGGGAGTAGCCAGGCACAGTGGTGCGTACTTATAATCCCGGCAACTTGGGAGACTGAGGCAGAAGGATAGCAAGTTGGAGGCCAGCTGGGGCAACATAGCAAAACCCTGTGTCAAAAATTAAAAAGAGCTGGGGGTGTAGCTCAGGGGTAAAGCACTCATCTAGCATGTATGAGGCTCTGGGTTCATTCTCCACTACCACAAAACAAACAAACAAACAAACAAAAAGGATAAAGAAAAAGTAGAAAAGCAACTAAGGCAGCCAGGACTTGATGATGAAAAAAATCCTGGAAAGAAAGGAGGCAACTAGTTGCCTGACTGCTCCACCATTTTTTCTTTCTGGGTATTTGCTGATTCCTATGAAGGGAAGTGGAAAGCAAGCAGAAAAGCGGGTGCTTCAAGCTTTTGGTGTGCGGAAGTTCAGGACCACAAAAGCACACTGAGTTCCTTAAGATGCCTCAAGGAAGGAAGCTTAATATCTGCATCACATTTTCCCTCAAGACATGCGCTTATTTTTGATCTTTGAATGGCAAGAAGAAAAAAAAAGATATTTGAACTGAATGATAATGTAAAATATGACAAAGTGTATGTGATGCAGTAAACTCATGCTTAGAGGAAACATTATAACCTTAAATGCACACCATAGAAAAGAAGAAAATTTAAAAGTTATACAAATAGTTCTCTCAAACACTGAGGAAAAGAATGACAAAGTCAATCTGAAAAAAGTAGAAGAAATTAATAAGAATGGAAATTACTGAAACAGAAACAAATGTATAAAAAAATTACAAAAATGAAAATTAATCCTTGAAAAGAATTTTAAAACATGGATATATATAAAATTTAATAAGATATATTGAAGAAAAAAATCAGAAAGTGGGAACAGATTTTAAATATTAGTAAAGAAAATGGCACATAATTACAAATCTTATGGATATTAAATTATGAGATACTGTGAATAGCATAGCAGTTTATTTGAATATTTAAATAAAATTCCCTGGAATACACAGATATAAAAACTGACACAAGAAACATGTAGTGCTATATACATGTGTGTATAGTATAAACATAAAAACTTTAATTTAAAATCTTTCAACATAGAAAATTCCAGGCTCTTGACATCATAATAAATCATTTCCAACATTTAAGAAAGAAATCACATCATTTTACAGATAATATTCTTGCAGAGCAGAACGAGACAGAAAATACCTCAGTGTTTATCTTATGAAAGCAGTGTAAGCTGATACAAAAAGCTGGTAAGGACAGTACAAGACATAAAAAAGAAAGTCAATCTCACACCAATATAGATTCAAAATTTCTAACTGTAATATGAAAAAATTGAAACCAGCGATATATAGAATATGTAATAAATTATGTCCAAATTTATGTTATTCCAAGAATGCAACTTTGCTTCAACATTTTGAAATAAGTTAATTCAAATCATTAATTCATTCATAAACTAAAAAATAATATGGTCATCTCAATACTTTCAGGAAAAGAATTTGATAAAATGTAGCATTTTATTTTTAAAATAAAATGGCATTCAGTAGATGAGGAAATAAAAGGAAAATTTTTTATTCCAATAAAGGGCATCTAAAAACATTCTAATAGAACATCATGGCTAGTGAGGAAATAGAGAAGGCTTTCTATCTGAGTGATCAGAGATGAGAAATAGATGCCAGATCAATTTTTGTTTTAAATACTATCCTGAAGCGCCTAACCCCAGTACCACAGTCATCTAAAGAAATAACAAATATAAGGATTGAAGGAAAAAGAAGTGGTCATAATTTGTAATACCCATAATTTTATATGAAAAAATTCAAAAGAATCTACTGATTAAAAATATTAAGCTTGTATATTTAGCAAAATCAATCTATGGTGGTAGAATTCAGAAGAAGGGTTATTTCGGAGAGGTAGACTACTAGAATTAATAACTAAAGCATTATATTTTAATAAGAAATACAAAATTCAATTGGATTTCTATATCCTAGCAAAAAAATTATACGATACCTCCAATAAAAAATTTAAAAAGTCAAATAATTAAGAAATGAATGTAGTGAAAGACATATAAAGACTTCACACAGAAAATAATGACATTATTGAAAATGTTAAAGACCTAAATAAATCATAATGTATATTGCCACTAAAACTCAAGACAGTTCTAAAATTTAAAAGTAAAGAGAGCTAAATAACAGATAATAAGACATTACAAAGCTTCAGTATTTCAAATGGTGTCATATTTGCTCAAATATACACAAATAAATCGATATAACAGAATGCAGAATCATAGATGGTTATTCATGAGAAAGTTGACTGTGAAAGACCATTAGCACAGAGTAGTCTTGTCAATAATAAACAGGGGTCAACCAGATATCCATATTGTAAAATCAGAATCTTAACTTTGCCTCATCTCTCTCTCTCTCTCTCTCTCTCTCTCTCTCTCTCTCTCTCTCTCTCACACACACACACACACACACACACATACACACATTATTTCTAAGTAGGTCAAAAATTGAAAGGTAAAACAATAAAATTTCTAGTAAACACAGATGGATGCCTTCTTTATTTTGAGATAAGCAAAGTTTTCTTAATAAAACACAAGAAACACTATAAAGAAAAATACTGATAAATTGAACACCATTGAAATCAAAGTCATCTGCTTCTCATGTCACAGGGTTGCATATATTTGAAATATGTATAGCTTAAAAGCTATTGTGTCTAAAATATGTAAAAATTTCTGCAGGTCAATAAGAAAAATGTAGACAAATTGATTTCAGAAGGGCCACTGAAACCCTCTGTGTAAATCGGTGTAATAACTTTGAAAATCTGGCAGTATCTATTAAGACTAAGTTTCTCTTTTTGCAGAGACTAAGACTTAGTCATTTCTTAAACTGGCATTTATGCATATCTTAAAGTCAAGCTACATATTCTCCTAGATCAAAGTGAATTTTTTTTTCCACATAAAATGACTCTCTCCAGAGTTCTGCAGCTAGCATAAAATTAAGCTACCAAACAAGATCCATTCCCTATTTATTACCATCTATTATTAGCCTAGAGGAACCTATGTTAGCCAAGACGAGGGGTCAGCAAACTATTGTTATGGACCAAATCCTGGTCACATCCTACTTTTGTAAATAAAGTTTTATTAGCAATCAATATAACCATTAGTTTCCATAGTCTCTAGCTCTTTTCCAGCTACAATGCTAGAGTTGAGTAATTGTAGCAGAGACCATTTTAAACCCACAAAGTCTTAAGTCTTCACTATCTTGTCCTTTGCTAAAAATATTTGCCAATGTTTGTCCCAGATTTATGTATTATCTCTCTTATCTTAGAAGAAATAATGGCTCTATAGGAATAAAATTCAAAATATGTACCTTTTTTAAAGGCAGAATTAATTAAATTGGTGAGTCAGAGAGTCCTCTAGATCTAGACAGGTCAAGTAGCACAGCATGGGGCACTGTTCATGCGGAATGCAAGCAGACCCAGCAGCCTTGTTGGACTGGGAAAGATGGAGGTTCCTTTTGCAGATTAAGTAAGTATTATCAGGCAGGTTGCACTGGAGTACAGCTGCAATCCCAGCCAGCTTGGAGGCTGAACAAAGCAGGAGGATCACAAATTTGAGGCCAGCCTAGGCAACATGGCAAGATCCTGTCTCAAAAATAAAAATTTTAAAAGGGCTGGGGATAGAGCTTAGTGGTAGAGCACTTGCCTAGCTCGCTATAAGGTCATGGGTTCAATTCCTAGTACCACACACAAATGTACTATCAGATAAAAGTACTTTCAAAGGGTATGGTTTTCTCTAATGCTTTAAATAGAGTATTGAACATGACAGCTAAATGCAATGTATGAGTGTTAATTGGAACCTGGAATTTAAAATGAACTAAAAAGGACATTCTTGAGATTGCTGAGAAAATGATGTTAAATTTATCAAGTTGATAATTGTTTTGCAATTTTATAGGAGAGAGTTCTTGTTCTTAGAAGATAGTTGTTGAAATATGGAGGACTGCAGTTGCGTGATTATTTGCAATTAACATTAAAGGAGATCTTCAGATAGAGACAGAGAGAGAATGAGAAAGCAAATGTGACAAAATGGTAACACTTGGTAAATCTAAGTAAATGACACATGGGTGTTGATTATACTATTCTTGCAAATTTTCTGTAGGTTTTGACATTTTTTCAAAATAGGCTATTAGAGAAACTCTTTTAAAAATAGATATTGAAAGATTTCTTTCCCCACTATATTAGGAGAAAAGTTGGAAGAGAATAGAAAAAGAAACTCCTATTATTTTCTGAGAAGCTAAACCTGTCAGTAGCAAATTATTTAGATATTCATATGTAATTATATTGCTTCTGTCTTTACCAGGTTTTATCTCAGACCTTACTGCATCCCTGTACTCTTCATTTGGTTTCTTATCAATAAGAAAAACAAAACATGTTAACTGTTCTCCCCTGAGGATATCAAACAAATTACATATGGGTACACTGAAAAGATGCATTATAACCACATTCCTCAAATAAACATCTCCTCCTGTTAAACAAATCTGTGTTTTAAAATATTTTGAGAGCTTTGTCATGTTATATGATACAAAAAAATGAAGATAAACAAACCAGATCCAAAGAGATCTCAAACACATGTCCCTCATTTCATCTCAGAAATACGGTGCCATCTAACCTTGAGAAATTGACACAGTCACAGTTGACAGTAGAGAATTATCCAGGAGAACACAGCTACAGCTGGCATCCTAATAAACACTGTGGCTAACTGCTGACAGATATTCCACATATGGTTTGGATATTGCAGCTGGAATCTTGAAGTATGTTTGAGAGCCCACACATTGTTCTGAGAAGAGTGGTTTTCTTGGTGCTCTTTGAAGCCATTCCTAAATCTGATGTGTTCACCTTCCAAAGAGAAATGTGCTACGCCATTTCTTGGATGCCAGTCATTCTGTGAGAAGATGGGGACACTGGGTGACTCAGACCTCACCCATGTTGTTACCTGGTAGAGCAATCCTGACCTCTGGTTCCCAAATCTAATGTGGTGTGAAAAGCTAAGCACTTCTGTCTGAGGTTCGAAATCTGAATTAATTCATTCTATGTGGAAGGCATTTTACCTGATTGACTTGCAGAGTTGTATCCTTCTCTACATTAATTCTAAGTTTCTTTTCTTCTTCTTTTTTTTTAATCCTAGGCTTTTCAGGAGTCACCACTTTTCCTTACAGTTAACAGTTGGAGCACAGCTCCAGAAGAGCATTTAAAGACAGTGTCATGATAAATTGTTATTGGGGGGAGGAACAGAACAATGACAAAAAGTTTGAAGTGGAATTGAGAATACGATAAAAGCTCTGCATGTACCTAATAAGGTTAAAATGGATAGGTTGCCTGGGCATGTCAAGGGAGCTAATATTTCAGAAAGACAAATTCTGTCTTGTCTTCTGGTATGATTGCAGCAAGGGCAATTGGGGCCACAGAGTCGTAACATCAAACCATTTTGATGATAAATAGTACCAAGGATGCATGACTTCATAGTTCCTGTTCATGTTCCCATGTAAAGTGAGCAATCAACAAATAATAAACACCATTTTGATGAAGGGGTCAGCAATGATTTTGCTTTCCAGGTCAAAAAAAAAAAAATGACAGCATTACAAGTCAATCTACTTCTTTGTAAAACAAATGAACCAATCCTTTACCCTAAACATGTTATTGTGGGCTTTTGAATACTCCCCCCAAATTATCTAATTAAGATCTAAGGCCTTACTGTATGAACCTAGTTAGACTCTCGGGATAAAGACTTCTAAACTTCTACTTATTCACCAGTTGCACTGTAGGAAAAATAAGCAAATGTTGGTTTGGGGGCTCAGAGACAAATCACATGAGGAGAAAATGAGGTGTCTTCTTCAAAGTCAATGTAGATATCAGAGCAGTGGAAGACTGCTCTTTAAAATAAGGTGAAGACACTGAGTCAAATAGATGCTAATTAGGAGAGACCCACAGGATGTCCTGAATTTTCCTCCCCACTCCTTCTGTCATAATGTCCAAGATCAAAACACTCCCTGCCTAACTCATACCCCACCAAACAGTATATATTGTTTAATGACTTTTAAGAACAAACAATGAGATTAGTCTGAAGCCCTGGGGAAAGTAAAGGTGGTCAGGTACAAGTGAAATCATTCTTCCCAAGTGACTTCTCGGGAACAATTATCACCTCATTCAAAGGAATAAATGTGAAACTGTAAAATCTACACCTGGAGCCGGACTTTGTCAACAGACGATGAAAGGTCAGACCAAAGTCTACTTAGAATTGCTTGCAGTGGATAAATCTCTGCCCCAAGCGACTCATTCTCATAATTGGAAAGAAAATGTGAACTATCAAAAAATAAGTTAAAAGTAAAAAGACAGCAGAAAGGAGAAGGTAAGACTTCAGGGATGGGCTGATTAGATGACTTACTTCACAAAATAGTCCACAGTGTGTTTAAAACTCAAGCTCAAGGCAAAGGTTTTCATGACTTGCTATGGTGAAGGGCGTTGACCACAGAATTCATCCCACCCATCATGTTCATGATTCATTAGAGACCTGTGTGGTCTAACCTGGAGCCTTCCATATTGTAGGCACATTGAATTCATACTCTTGAAATTCAGATGAGGGAACAGGAAAGAGTGAAGGTATGAATGAATTGAGAAACAGATACTGCCTGGTAGGGAGGTGCATACCTAAAATCCCAGCCACTGGGGAGGCTGAGGCAGGAGGATCGAAAGTTTGAGGCCAGTGTCAGCAACTTAGCAAGGTCCTGAGCAATTGTATTTTAGTCAAAATACAAAAATAAAATGGGCTAAAAATGTTGCTCAGTGGTTAAGCACCCCTGGGTTCAAACCCTGGTACTAAAAAAAAAAAATGTTGAAGTAATATGAAATATGGTAGTTTCGAAAAAATAAATCATTCACATTAACAAACTTTGGAGCTTCTTGATGAGAATCTGTGGACTCTACAGCCATTTGTGACAGGAAGATTAATTGCATGTGGCATATAAAAATACATATATTGTGTCTAGACTTTAGAAAAACAAAGCTTTGGAAGTTGTGTCTGTCATCGCTGTCAGTTCTAAAAATGCCTTGAGCAAAACTGAACGAGAATTTTCAGAAACTCTCATCATGAAAAGCTTGGGTTGCCTGAGTAATTCGTCTCACTGGGTCAGATCACTGACCTTGACATCCAAAGAAGAGGCCGTGGCCACCTGCTCAGCAGAGAGGGCTGCCTATGTCAGAGAATGCCCACCTGCACTCCCCCCACATTCCCAGTCCTTGCAGGTTTGTAATGGGTGCTTTCTCACTGTCTGTTTCCCTTGCTTTTTATAGAGCCTTTTGTTCTTTAGGATATGGTGTAGATGTTTTTGTCCAAAGTATTTTAAAGTAGTCTCCCATGATAATTTTTTTTTGGCAACTATTTGCATTTCTCTGCCTCAGAATCGTCTGATTCCTTTTTCTTTGTTCAGTATTTTGAGTCCCATTGTCAAAGAAAGCGCTTGCACATTCTGGAAAGCCTTTTAAAAAGCCACTGTATCATCAGCATTTTACTTTATAAAATGTGTAGATTATCAAATACATTTTTCTCTGCAATGAGGAGGCGCATCGGTCTCTAGGTGAACAGAACCCAAACCTGAAGCCGTCACCTACCATCTTTCTGTCCTCGACGGATGATTTACCCTTTCTGAATCTTCTTCCCTTTCACTCCAAACATTTGGGATTGGGGAGGGGAGAGGAGAAGAGAAAGAAGCAGCTGGATTCCTGCTTATTTGTTTTCAGAGACTATTGGGAACAAGAGTGGTACAGGAAGGACCTTGAAAATGAGAAAGAGCCTTTACCAGTCTCAGTGGGTTTGCTTTAGGTTTTAGGCCTTAGTTGCTGGCTATGTGCCTCCTCAATACAGAAACCTGTTTCTTTTGCTGACCTGTAGGATTTACAGCACTGAAAAGGAGAGGCTGATTTATACTGCTGTTCATCCGGTGGATTCTTGGCCTGTACATATAGCCAAACTCCTCCTACACTCACACAGAGTCAGGCAGAAATTCCATAGTTTTTAAGCTACGTTCTCGGGCTGGAGGTATAGCTCAGTTGGTACAGTGCATGTCTGGCATACACAAGGTCCTGTGTTCAATTCCCAGTACCACCAAAAAATAAATAAATAAAATAATAATTTAAAAAAAGCTCTGTGTTTAAACTATGTTCTCATTTGGGGGATCCAAGTGGGGCTGGGAGAGAGGTGGCCGGCCATGGGATACCTTAAGCAGCCCTCTTGATGGGATGAGTTCAGCCTTTGTGGTAGCAGAAGACTCTCCTTCAAGGGTCCTTGGAAACTCACAGGACCAGAAAACTCAGGTACTCCTCAGTACAGGTGGTAAGAACCCATGCTCAGAAATGCCACAGCCATGTCCCCACTTGCAGACCTGGGAGAAGCTATTCTTAGAGAAAGAAGCTGAACTCGTGGAGAAATAAATGGGAGGGACTGGGAGAATACTGAGACCAGAATCACTCCTCTCTCTCTCTCTCTCTCTCTCTCTCTCTCTCTCTCTCTCTCTCTCTCCCCCACCATCCCTCCCCTTCTCCCTCTCCCTCTCTCCCTCCCTCTTTCACTTGTTAGGTTTTCTGTCACTTGCAACCAAGAATCCTGGCTAATGGGACAACATTCAAGCCAGCAACACTTTAGAATGACTGTGTTTACAGAAGTCCTTTTCCTCAAACCTCCAAATGCAGTTTCTCAGTAAATTCCATTTTCTCCAGTGAGTATCCAAGATCCCACCACATCTCACTACTTTCACTATTACCCCCGCCAAACTCCAGTTGCCGTCATTTTTCCTGGATTTTTGGCCTCCTTCCTAATCTCCCTGCTTCTACTCCTATCTGCTATACTTTCTCCCAACAAGTAAAATGATCAGCTTATCAAAACACTCCAGTTGACTTTTCATCTCACCCAGATAAAATGTGAAGTCACTATCAAGCCTATGGAGCCCTCCATGATCTGGCCATTTTTGATCCTCTAACCTTAGCTCCATTAGTTTGTCTTCTGCCCCTTGCACTTTCTCTCTGCTGGCCTCCTTGACGTTCCTGGAATACACTTAACACCCCCACTTTAGGGCCTGAGATACCTTTGCCAGGAAGATGCTTCTCCCAGATATTGACACGTCCTTCCTGACTTTTTCAATCAAGTTCCTGTTCAAACATCACCTGATCATGGAGGCCCGTGATGCCCATCACAACTAAAACAGCCTCATCTCCCATTTCAACCTCCCTCCTCCATCCCCTGCCTCATTTTTTGTTTATATTCAGTGCTGTATATTCATATTTTAAATGGACTTGTTTATTGCCTTTTTCCCACTGAAAAATTTCTGAGGTCAGGAATCTCGGTCACTTTGCTCATGGCCATAGCAGCACCTAGAACAACTCCTGGCCTATGGTGGGTGGAGGGACTCTGAATATTTGCTGCGTAGTGGATATATGCATGGGTGAGCAGATCCCTTCCCTCACTCCAGAGGGAAATCCAGCTAAAGTGGCTGCCTGGGAAAGCAGGCAGGTGCCATCAGATATTCAGTTACTGCGTATGGTCCCTGGACATGCCTGGGGGAACCCAGCTACTTTGTGGAAAGCACAAGTGTTGCAGGTGCCCAGGCATAATTTCTACCCTGAGGACAGGGTAGGCAGATAGCCAGCCTACTCAAGGGACAGTAAGAGCAGGGACAACAATAAAGATGGCCAATATGCCTACGTGAGTGCTGATTTTCCCTCAGGCACTGGTCTGCATGCTTTAAATTTATTAATTTATTTGCTGACCACAATCACCCTGTGAGAAAGACCTCACTGGAGACTGAGTGCTTACCTCCTACCCCCTCTGCAAAATTCATATGTTCAAGGCTAATCCCCAAGATAGGGTTTGGGGAGATAACTATGTCATGAGGCAAGAGTTCCTATAAGAGGAATCAGTAAGTGTCCTTATAAAAGAGGCCCTAGATACCCCCTTCTCTCCTTTTACTGGGTGAGGCTGTAAGGAGAAGATCGCTATCTACAAACAAGGAGCAGGACCTCACCAGACACTGAATCTGTAGGTACCTTGATCCTGGACTTCACCGCTTCCAGAACCATGAGCCATAAATTTCTGTGGTTTATACTCTTCTCAGACTAAGGTATTTATTATAATTGCCCAAAGAGACTAAGACAGGCCCTGTTGTTACCTTATTTAAGATTAAGAAATTAAGTCACAAATGGGCTAAAAAGTCATAAGACTATGGAGTTGCACAGCTGAAGTTTGAACTATCACATGTGTCTGCTCACAAACCCAGATTCTTAACCACATGACCAGTGGACAGCAAAGATTACACACCGTGACCTTCAAGCTCCATAAAGAATTCTCATCTCCACTTTGGTATCATACACACACACACACACACACACACACACACACACACACATGCTAACATACAAGCTTCACAAACCAATAAGCAATCCAAACACACCACAGCAGACCATCCCTTTTTTGAGATTCGTTACCTTTCCCTTATACTCTTCTCCACTCTCAATCCTGCCTTTAAAAAGCCCCCAACTGTGAATTACACTCCAATCCCTCTAAGTTCAGGGTGAAGGATCGTACTAGACAGCTCACCCCACCATTGAAAGGGCATCTCAGAAATGGAGAGGGAAAAGAGAAAGCAGAGCGAGGGTGGGGGGCACCCAATGTTAGCTTCACCTCCACACAACTTTGCCCAGGGCTGGTGCCTCCTGCCAGGTGGGAGACTTGAGCCCCTCTCCAGAGCACAGAGGAATCATTGCTGTAAACAGAGGGCTCTGCCACTGAGGTTTATTAGCAGTCTGCCAGGTCTCATCCCACCCAGCTCCTTTCTTCCATTCAAAGGACAATGTCATCATAAATTGAAGCACCCTGCTGGGATAGGATGGTTCAGCTATTTTTTCTTTTAAGGTCAGTTATCTAATTGTGGTTTTCCCCTGCTGTTCATTGCATTTCTAGCAGATATTTTTACTAATTGTCTTCTTCTCTCCCATTAGTGCCTTAAAGCAGTTTACAGATAAACACTGTAAATATTGTGGGATAAACGATGTGAATCCTTGAATGGAATAGCTGTCTTTTTATAAAACAGCCTTTTGGCTTTCCCTTGTACAGTACTGTGTTCCCCAAGCTACTTTAAAAGTCCTTTTCTAGCTGTTACAGATATTAGGAGATTATTCTTTGTGTTTCAAGAATAACACAATACTCTATTTGTATATCAGCTGTAAATGAAAATATTAGGATATACTAAAAGGCTTTATAATTCACCGTCCTAAATCCTATGCCAAGAAATCAAACATGCTGGAATCCACTTGGATAAGTGTCATTTAATTGCATTTGTGGCTTCCTGACCTATTTTCAGGTGATCTTCTAAAATGGGTACAAAGTCTCCATAAACCCCCATCTCCACATACATCCCTAACAATTCAACACACTTTTACATTCTCAGGGGTCTTCTCATGAAACCAATCCAGGCTGACCCTCAGCTCAGAGCTTGCCTCTGAGATGCAATTCACAGTTACAAGCACCCTGGGAGCCTAGTCCTAGATTTAATTAGTCATTTCCTCTGTGAAGTGCAAAGTCCCTTGGAAAGTTTCCTTGGAAGCTCTAGAATTAGCTCTTAAATTATTTCTCACTCTAAAATAGGTCTTAGAATGTACAGGGAAAACTTTAAATGTCTTAACATTAAACCGAGTAAAAGTATATAGTCTTAGAAGGAATGAAGCTTGTATCAGAAAAACAGTGTACATGCTGAGTGAACATAGCAGATCTAGTGCGTTGTCCCTTGGTATCCAAGAGGGATACCAGGATTTCCTCCTCCCTTGAGGATACCAAAAATCTGTGGATGCTCACATCCCTTACATTAGATGGCATAGTGTCAGCATATAGCCCACACAATCCTTCTATATACTTTAAATTATCTTTAGATTACTTATAAAGACTTATAATGTCAACAATATGTAAATGTTATTTTATTTCTATTGTTTAGGTAACAATTACAAGAAAAAGTCTGTACATCTTCAAAACAGACTTTTAAGAAATATTTAGTTTTTAGTTGTAGTTGGACACATTACCCTTATTGATTTATTTTGATGTGGTACTGAGGATCGAACCCAGGGCCTCACACGTGCTAGGTGAGCGCTCTACAGCTGTGCCACAACCCCAGCCCAAATAGACAATTTTTTAAAGTGCATATTCTCTATCTATAGTGGTTGAATCAGCAGATGGGGAAACACACAGATATGCAAGACCTACTATAATTATGAGCTAGGCACGTTCTAGCAAGCTCTCTGATCAGGTTGAGCCTCACAGTACTCATCTGTAAAAATGGAAGGTGGTAATACCCACTTCACTGCCAGGGCAGATATAAGCAATATTGCATGCAAAGAATCTAGCCCATGGTGCTGTAGGGAAGGAAATTATTTTTTTCTACGCATCTCAGGTTATTATCTGGTGCCTTGTAAAATAAACTGAAAAAAGACATTTTAACAAGAAAAAGACACACATAAATTTTTAAATATGTGCATTTCATTCACACATGGGAATACTCGATGATAACTCAGAGGGGTGGTTAGAAATGGGGGCTTATGTGGCATCTCAGCAAAAAGAACAGTAACTTTTAGAGGAGTGGCAGGACAAGGGAAAAGGACCTGTGCTTCTAGTGTAGAAACTTATGGGAAGGTAAACATGTGGGGGAAACTATTGGAAGATAAGGGATAGTTATCCAAGTCTTATGCAAATTCTTCTAGGCTATTAAAGGTCTAGAGTTATCTCTAGTGATGAAACTCTGTCCTTCTTGGTAGAGCAGGGGAGTATGTCCTGCTTTTACAAATGTCTAGACTGCTTTTAGGTAAATAGAGGGAGGACAGAGAGATTTTCTCTTATCTGCTTCTTCTCATTATTCTTAGCTTCAAGTAATCTATATGCCAAAGTGGCATATTTTGGGGTAGTATATTCTGCCACCCTTCCTGACACAATAGATAAGAGGGGGTAATGTACTCTCCTGGTCAACAGGACATAATGTGCTACACAAGTCCTTTTCCTCTGTCTTTCCGATTCTCTAGAAATTATTGTTCTTGTTACTGAGATGCTATTTCTAAATTATTTACAAGTTGTAATAACCTTGTTGAGCGTCATCTGTAAAATGGGGATCCTAACAATAAAGCATCAGGCTTGCAGAATTTTTGTTACGAGAATTCAAAACATTTTAAACACTCAAAACATCTTAAAACAAATCTTGTCATAACATAAATGTTTAATGAATGCTAACTCTTTGATCTTGATAATAATAAATATTTTTGACGTGTTCCAAAGGGAACTTAAGCAGTTTGAATATTTTGTTCAAAATACAGAAATTGTATCTTGTTTTTTTCTCCCTAAACAGGCATTCAAAAGAAAAACAGTGAAGGAAAATTTCTTCTGAACCTTGTTTATGTGTTTGTTTTCTGAACATAAGGCCATTAAGATCACTTCAGTTTACAGAGCATTAAAACATATTAGGCCAATTGAGAGGCTGATGCTGAAAACACCTGCTTCTGCTGTGTTGCTGGTGGAATACAAGGAGTGGTTCACTTGGCTGCTTTCTCAGAGAGCTTGAAATTTTATTACCCAAATGCCCCAACCTTTGCCTCTGCTCACATCCAACATATCCTGGGGGCGTAACTGAGAGGAAAAAAAAAAACATTGTAGCCAAAGCTAAACTTAATATGGGCAGGACCTGGTAGTGAATTATTTAACTAGTTTTCAAACGTTTTATTGTGGGTATGGCAGGGTGTACTTAAGCATAGGTGAAAACCAGACAATTTCTCCTTTTGGCAAAGATGGAAAATCCTGGATTAACTGACTTACAACAGCGAGGGGGAGATTCTTGTTTTCGTATATTAAATCAGATTTAGTGGTAAGGCTTTGAAAAATTGTGCAGTAATATTTCTGAGTAACAATAGGTGCATACGCCAATGGAGGACTGATTGCAGAACCCCTTACAGATACTAAAAATCTATGGATGCTCAAGCCCCTTATATGAAACAGTGTAATGTTGGACATAACTCATGCATATCTCCTGTACACTTTAAATCATCTTTAGGTTTCTTATACATTTTCATTACTACAATGCAAACACTAGGTAAATAATTCTTATGTTATATTTTTTATGGCATAATAACATAAAGACAAATCCTGGACCTGTTCGGTTCAGAAACAATTTTTTAAATAAATGTTTTCCACTCAAGGTTAGTTGAATATGTGGGGCCATAATTTACAGATAGGGAGGGCCAATTGTATTAGAAGAATCAAACTGAGAAGTAAGACCCACCTTATTAAAAGCTGATAATACAATTTAGATGATTGCTCTTGTGGATTGTCAAATGCCATGTTCAATACTGTCCTGTCACTACTATCCTAAGTTGAAACTGACTAGAAGTTGTCTTGTAGTCCAATATATCCTTGCAGCTTCTGTAGATAAGATTTTTTTCAATCTTATTGCTGTTACATAGCTTGTGGTATAGGCTATGTAATTTTGGAAGTCCTCACCTGGCCTAAAGAGCCATGGCTCTTTTTATAATGAACAAAGCTTATAACCTAGAGAAGAATTTCCACATGGATGGCATGAGTGTCGTGTTATGTGCTGCATGGATGGTGGCCCCTGGAACTGGAGGCTGAACTCCATCTTCAGCTTCATGCACCCTTTGGAAGTTCTTATTTCTTCCCAATGCTGGCTCCACACCGGTCTCAAAAATGGGCAAAGGAAAAAAAATGGGCAAAGGAACTAAACAGATATTTCACAGAAGAAGAAACACAAACGGTCAACAAATATATGAAAAAAAAATGTTCGACATCAGCAATTAGAGGAATGTAAGTTAAAACTACACTGAGATTTCATCTCATTCCAGCCAGAAAGACAATTACCAAGAATAAAATTAACAATAAATGTTGGTGAGGATGTGGGGAAAAGGATACCCATACATTTTTAGTGGGACTGCAAATTGGTGCAACCACTCTGGAAAGCAGTTATGGAGTATCCTTAAAAAATTAGGAATGGAACCACCATTTGACCCAGTTATCCCATTCCTCAGTATATAAAATCAGCATACTACAGTGGTACAGCCACATCAATGTTTATAACAGCACAATTCACAAAAGCTAAGCTATGGAGCCAACCCAGGTGCCCTTCAGCAGATGAGTGGATAAAGAATATGTGGTATCCTTATACAAAATGAAGTATTACTCAGCCATCAAGAAGAATAACTTTATGACATTTGCCAGCAAATGGATGGAACTGAAGACTATCATGCTAAGTGAAATAAGTCAGTCTCCAAAAACCAAAGTTTGAATCTTTTCTCTGACATGCAGAAGCTAATCAAAATAAGGTGTGTGTGTGTATGTGTATGTGGGGGGGGGGGTAATAAAATATAGAAAAGATCAATGGAGTAGACAGAAATAAATGGAAAGGGGGATAAGGAAACAGTGGAATAAATCTGACCCAACTTTCCTATGTACATCAAGTACATCCACAGGACACTAATTAAAAAAAAAATAAGTAAATAGCAGAAAGATCAGTAGAGTAGAGGGAAGGGAACAGGGGGTGAGAGGAAGGGAGGGGAGGGAGAAGTACTAGAACAGAGTCAGAGCCAATTGTATTCCATGCTTTTATAATTATGTCAAAATAAATTATATTGTCAAGTATAACTAAAAAGAACCAATGAAACAAGAAAAAAAATTAAGAAACCTAACCATTCCTTCAAAGAGCTCGCAGAAGCATCCCTCCAGACCTGATCTTCTGTGCCTAATGGTATTGCTGATACAAGGCTGACATTTGTGCAAGACTTTTTCAGAGTCACGGCTATAACAAGGAAAAACTAAGCAGTGCTAGAGCAGAAGGACTGCAGGTAGTCCTACTTCACAGTTCCTCTTGCTTGCATGTACTTGTGAAATCTAACTCCTGTTCTTTCTGGGTCTACTTCCAAACAGTGGGTACTATCATCTGCCCCAAGTTCCTGGGGACATCAAGCTGGGCACTTACAATCTTCTGTGGAGGACAAAGAATCAAAACTCAGAGATACAAAGACAGTATTCTCTATCCTTACTTAAGACTTGCCCACGTGGTGGTTTTATTCCTTATCTGAGAGTCTCTTAACACCTCTATGATTAACGGCAGGAATTCTCTTAAGAGGGGCTCCAAGCACTACAAGGAGGGAAAGAGCCTCATATCTACGAGCTTCAACTAAATAACCAGTCTCAGTACATCACTCCTGCACAAGAGCAATTGCACATGTTTTATTAAATCCTTTAGCCTCCTTTCATTTTAATAGCTGTTGTCTTGTATCTAGTACATTTTATTTTCTATATGTTAAGGGTGTGATTACTTTAGAATAACCGGAAAAGTTCTATAATACTAGCCTGAGAAATGAATACCAAAGCCAACTTGCTATCAAGTGACTCCCACATATTATTTGGTATAAAAGCATAGAACATTTAATAATATAAAGTTAAAAAATAGTAGCAAAACATTATTTTCTGCAGGCATGTGAAAGTGTTGTTTGTTCTGGAGGATGGAAGATTTCTGCCCTGATAAGCCAATATTGAAGGATCAAAAGTTTTGGTATCCATAGACTAAGCTCCTACAGTCATCAAATCTTAGGGACATATCACAATGATGTATGTAGAAAATTTATGAATTATAAATTATGAATCTAGAAATATTCAATAAGAATATTGTTGGAGAGAATATAGAAATATTATTCTAGTTTTTGACAGTTTACACATTTTATTTCTAAATCTCAGTATTACCAATCATTAAAACTATTGGGGGTTAAGCCCGAGTGGTTAAAGAAATATGACTTGGAATGGTACACTTTAGCTCATGAAATTGAAGTTTTTACTCTTTACAGCTCTTGGCTGTAAAGAAATAAAACTACACAGAAAATACCATTGTATGATGATTTGTGCCACAAGGAAAACTTGGAAAAACTTATAAGAGAAAGAGTGAGAGAAGGAGAGAGAGGAAAAATTAATACATGAGGCTTCTAGATGTATTTCATAATTGAGGTATATTATGAACTAAATTGCAGTTCGCAATTGTTCTTTATTACAGCTTTTGATTCATTTACTTCTGGTTCATTTGCTTGTCATAAATTCTAGAGCCCCAGAGATACTACAAATGCATTGCTGAATTGCTTTTTGCCATAGTAACCTTTCATTTCACTGCTTTAGGCACATATTTTATGATGCTGGTTTATCTGGGATCACACCAAGTAATTCTGACATAATGCAGACTCAGTGGCTTGCAATGAACAGTGTTGAATTTGAAGAAATTTCTACTGCCTATAACCCCACTGTCTCTGGAAATCCTCTCATTCTCTTTTTCACCCTTACCTTCTGTCACCATCCCCTTCGCCTGACATCTAAACTCTTTGGAGTCAATGAGACTTAACTTACAATGTGCAACCAGATGAGCATTCTCTCCCCTTCTAATCCTTCTTCCTCATGCAATAAATATTGAGAAACAAGGTGACAGGTGCTGTGATGTTATGGGTCTACCTAAAACTCTAGTGTGAGACAATTCAAGAATGTTCGGAAGCGGAAAGCTTTAGGTTATTTCTAGCCTTAACTTAATCAGTGGATTAATCCACTGATATGGATTAACTGGGTGGCAACTGTAGAAAAATAGGGTTATTACTGGAAGAAGCAGGCCACTGGGAGGTGTGCCTTTGGGGTTTATATCTTGTCTCTGGTGAACAGAACTCTCTGCTTGGCGGTTGCCATGTCCTGAGCCCCTTTCCTCTGCCACACCCTTCTGCAGACTCACCTTGAGGCCAGACCTTGGAGTCACTCAACCATGGAGTGAACCTCTGAAACCATAAGCCAACATAAACTTTTCCTGCTCTACGTGGTTCCTGTTGGGACTTTTGGTTACAGTGATGAAAAAGCTGACCAAAACATGTGCTATGTCTCATGGAGTAGGTATAGCTGTGACGCAGACCCTACCATTGAGGACTCTGCAGTCTGATGTTGAAGACAGACTTTCCGACATGCTCTTACCTCCAGGTGAGAAAATCTGAACCCATTGCTGTGAGTGCGCAGATGCAGGACAGCTGTCTGTGCTTACAGAAGAGGCTTCCCTGGGTTGTGGGAAGCAGAAGAGATAAGTCTAAGAGGTGGACAGGATGAGACCGTGGAGTTCAACTGCACCAAGATAATCAAGTTTATCTTGAAGCAAAGAAGTCAGCAAGTGAAAGCCCCAGGGCCAAGTTCCCATTCTGCCACCTATCTTTGTCAATAGTTTTGTTGGCATAGGGTCATGCCCATTTGCTCAGTATTGTCTATCATTGCTTTTGTGCTACCAAAGAGGGTTGAGATGATGAAGATGAAGATCATATGACCCATGAATCCTAAATATTTACCATCTGGCCCTTTTTAGAAAAAAAAAATTGACCCCTGTAAAAGAGCAATACTTTCCAATTAGCTTTTTCCTTCACATCATAACATAAAAAGAAAAATAATAACATTTGAGCAGCAAGTTGAGTTAAACACAGATGCTGCTCCTGGTCAGAGGCAATGGGATCAGGAACTTCAGTGACCCACAGCCCTATCTGAACATCCTTGGCCTGGGGTGAGAGTGAGTATTCATTGCAGAATACCAGTCCCTATTAGCACAGTGGTTGGGAAAGAACTGCCCTTTAGTATGAGAAGTCACTGGAGAATATGTTAAGCAAGAATTTACATATGCAATATTTTCAGCAGGAAAAAGAAAGGCATTGGAAAATGCAGAAGTGACTTCCTTAGGGAAATCAGAGGTTCAAATATTTGAAGTTCTAAGCAACAAGCTGAAATGGTTCAGGAAAAAACATGAACAACCTTTATCCGAAAAAATATTTTGCTGGGTTCTGATGGAAATTAAAGACATATGGCAGCATCATGGAGCTAGAATCAGGTTGATGAAACTGATGGCTCTGGGGAAGAAAGGTGACTAAGCATGGTGACATCAGCAAAGACCCAGATTACCACGGAGCCATTTTAGCATCTGTTTCTTTCAGAGGAACTTTGCGCTGGTTTATTCTGGACAAAGGAGAGGTGGGTGCCTGAAGCAGCTACCTTCTGTGACCTAGTGCTCCTGAGATAGAACCAGCACTCTGAAAATTCTGGGCACTGCTTTTTGCCTACAAACAACAGTCAGTGTGGAACATGACTCTGTCATGTCTAGGCAAAGCCAGCTGCTCAACTTGTGGCCCTGCCTGTGACATGGCCAAAAATCTTTTCACTGGAAAGTCTAGTTTCAAGAATCTCTTATTAAATTATAAACACTCCACCCCAGAAGTGACTGAGCTGCTTTTATCAAACATTCTATTGAAATTTCATTCACTCATGAAAGATTTAGCAAGCACCTTCAGTGTTCCAGGTGTTGTGCTAAGCCCTGGGGACACAGAGATAAATTCAATGGCCCCAAAGTGCTCAGAAATTGCTAAGCCAGGCACTGTGAGAATCAGACCCAAGACAGCTGCAGGTGGGTGTGTGTGTGTGTGTGTGTGTGTGTGTGTGTGTGTGTGTGTGTGTGAGAGAGAGAGAGAGAGAGAGAGAGAGAGAGAGAGAGAGAGAGAGAGAGGGAATTTGTACTGGGCAAGTGGGAGGTAGACAAGAACTTTGGAAAAGGAGAGCAGAAGCAGGTACAGAAAGAGAACGTTCTAGTGACAACTTTTAGTCACTTCACATCTTGCCTCAGGCAGTCCCTGTAAGATAACATTTTATAACATGTGCTACCTACCGATGGCTCCCATGGCTACCTGAATTATCTACATGATTTCTAAAATTTTGTTTCAGATGCACAATTGCTGATTTCAACTTGAAAGGCCTGTCCATTCTGACAGCAATAGAAACCAGAGAAACCAAACTGGCATTTTGATCCATAGCCGCCATGCTCCTTGGTGGCACAGTGGCTTTGGAGGTGCCATTCTGCATCCCGGTGGCCTTCATCTTTCCTCTCTACCTTTATTGCTGCCCAGTTCCTGGTGTTAGAATGATCAAAATGATCTGGCCAGAAAAGCAATTTCTCAGAGGCTGATATTTCTGGCTTTTTGAACTACCTTTTCAGAGACTTCAAAAATAATGTGTCATATAAACCAGGGTGCCCTTTATTGAGGCTTTTCCAGCTTTACCATTTGCATTCCATCTTCACTGCCAAGAGCATGGAAGATGCATTCTGATTCCCAGTCCATTTCTTTGTTAGTAGTAAATCTGGTGTCACATTCCTAGCAGGTGTGGACCATTAAGACTAGATTGTTTTCAAGATTATTTACCTGATAAATGACTTCCATCATGCCTTAGAAATATAGTCAATTTTTTATATAATTGCATGGTTACAAGGGAGCAATTTAAAGTCTTTGCCAGAAAAGGAGATCATCCAGTTCAATGACTAAATTTATTCT
Organism: Ictidomys tridecemlineatus; assembly: GCF_052094955.1. NCBI lineage: Eukaryota > Metazoa > Chordata > Mammalia > Rodentia > Sciuridae > Ictidomys > Ictidomys tridecemlineatus. Next base: position 20,554,259 of record NC_135484.1, read on the forward strand.
ATTAATAAGGCATAAAGTGAAGCTTGGAAATGTCATCTGGTCTTAAACCTTAGCAGATATGATCAATTCTGATAAATTTGATGCGGTAGATTGCCCTATGCTCAAAAGATGATAGAAAATTGTGATGGCATTTACGTTTTCCTTGCAAATTGCACTTGAGATATTGTTACTCCCCGGGGCCACCTCACTAAACACTTGTTTCTCAGAACTTGCTTCTGTATAACATTCAAGCCAATTCAACCAACACTCTTGAGGAATCCGCTAAAGTAGATGTCAGGTATTGGATCTGGCACTTGGACAAAACTCTCCCATTTCCTACTCTCAGGAAGCATATAAGGGAAGACTGGGAAGTCTGGTAGAATTGCTATCCATAAGTGGCTGGATTTTCTGTTTGAATTCCCTCCCACAGAACCTCTTCTCACCCTTCCCAGCCCTCTGTATCTCTGATCTACATAGATTATGCAATGGTCAATTTTATGTATCTACTTGGGTAAGGTACCGTAGCCAATTGTCTAATCTTGTAGTCAATGAAGGTAATGTTTTTGGGGGTGTTTTGTTAGATATGAATAACATTTAAATTAGTAGACTTTACATAAAATAGATTACTTCCATAATACCAAACTGTGTATGGGCTTTGTCCAATCAGGTCAAAGCCTGTGAGTACAGACTGAGGTTCCCTGAGAAGGAAGGAAATCCTTCTAATGATTGCCTTCAAACCCACGATGGCAACATGAGCTCTCCTGGATCTCCTGCTTGCTGTGCTGTAGGTTTCAGATTTGCCAGCCCTTACAATCATGCAAGCCAGTTCCTAAAGATCTCTTTCTCTCTCTTTCTCCTCCCCACACACCACATCCTGTTGGTTCAGTCCCTGGAGAACCTGGACTAATACAGACCATATCCAGAGTCTCCCTATTCTCTGTTTTATATTCTATTTGACAAGTAGGAAGCATAGATAGCAGATGAGAGAGAGGAAGGAGAGTAGATAGGTATTGCTCTGGCTAGCTTCCTCCAGACCCGTGGATTAGCAATGATGGTGCCCCTTCTGTTCAAGGCCATAGCACCTGTTCAATGTCCCTTTCCTGTCTTAATACTGCTGACCTCTCTTTGGATTCTGGTGACTACTCTGTCCTTTTACTCTTCAGGCCAGTGGAAGTAACAGTTCCTAATTTTACTTATCTGGTGTGTTCACTTTTGATCCCACCCAGAAACTATGTAGACAATGGTTTCACCTGAGTTTTCCAAAATGTGTTGACTTGAGGGTTCTAGCTATTTTGTATAGAGATTGTGACTCTAATTCATAAACATTCAACAAAACACCCTTCCTCTCCTATTTTAGTAAAAAAAAAAAAAAGAAAAGAAAAGAAGAAGAAAGTAGTTTTGGAAGTCACAGTATACTGGGATTCAAAGAGCAGATCACTTTTTACTGGGGTTCATATTATTTAGGGGTAATTCCTCATCAGTGTGACCTGAACTTGTTTACAAAACAATTTTTTGTTTTGTTTATGAGATGGAAGAAAATTGACAAATTATCCAGTTCAACACTGATCCAATTCAATTTTCACATTGAAGCAACTGGATGATGAGAGAAGAGATGGCACAGGATTGCACAGCAAACAAAAACTGATTTTATGTCTTAGTCGATGATTTTAAAAATATCTTTTATAGGGAGAATTTTTCTGAATAGTTAGTAAAGGAGATGATTTAAAATTCATTCTGCAATTCAAAGGAAGCCCCACTGAATAGCTCCTGACATTGGAGAAGTCAATATTGTCCTTTAGTCTCAATTTGTTCTAGTTATGGATATTTAATTCCCAAAGTGGTGGCAACATAGCCTATTAGCCAAAGCCCATATTTATCTGCACCAAGACCCATAACTCTGCCCAAATGCAAACATCGTCTTACTGTAATAAATACAACCAACAGATACTGATAGCGATGATCTGGGTGGCAGTCAAGGTCTGATGAATCAGTAAAACCACACAGCTGGTTTCTGTCTGAGCACAATTTTGTGCCCTTGCTTATTTTAATCTTATTTATCAGTATCATAGACTATCCTAATGTACACTATGGCTTGGTTTCTGACCAATTGGATAAGGCTATCCAAAATTGAAATTACTTCTAAATTTCAGTGGATCTTTAATATAGCCATAAGAGTTTTGACTAGGGCAACCCTCAATGTTTTCAGGAATTTGGAGTAAACATATAAAACTATGGCATAGTCCAGAACTAAAAGTAGACTTTGGGGGCTGCTATAAGAAATATGTCCCAAAGAACTCAGCAGTTGCCCACACTCAATTCTCCTGAGCCACTGAAAGCAGGCAGACCTCCCCAGCCCTTCCCCGCCAGTATCTGAACCACCCAACTGAAGCTGAGGCACTCCACTTGCTAATCCCCTGAGCCCTGCAGCCCTGCGCACTGCTGGAGAGAGGTCTTTTTCTGGCTTCCCACAGGCTCCAGGGGAAAAGAGTTCATTTGGATTTAGATAAGGCTGAGAATCCACCTGCGCCCCAGAGCCACAGGGGCTCTCCCCAGCCAGGGCTCAGTAGTCAGCGTTTCCCTGCTCATTGGAAAAGGGGCAGAAGCTCCAGCTGAGCTGGCTTCTCTCTTTTCTCCCTCCTCCAGGGCCTGACCATTTCTGCCACGCACTTTTTCAGTATAGATTAAATGCTTGTAATTCTATTTTTAGTTAAACTGTGTTTTGTCCGCGCCAATGTGTTTTTCTTCCAGACACCAGTGTGGAGGTGTGTTTGTGATTTATCATCGGAGTCACAGGATAGCAGGAACAAGAGTTTCTGACGCTCACCCTCTCCAGCATGGAACTTTAATTTGTTTTTGGGGAGGAAAATGCACGATCATTTAACATGGAGGGAATGGCTCTTAGCTATGGCTTCTTTACCTTCTAGCTGCACAGGAAATCTACCCTCAAAGGAGCACGATGCCTGGATGGTGCAAAGACCAAATTGTGTTCCAAAAAGGCAAAAACCTGTGCAGTTTCAAATGCCCTCAATTAAGAGCGAAGGAAGGAAGGAAAAGAGAGGGAGGGAGGGAATGGAAGAGATGCTAGAGGAAGGGAAGTTACATTTCCATAGAATGCAGCTTCAACCTTTATAAATAATAATTGACCACTCTGGTACAGCCAGTCCATTTGATGGTACCACTTCAACTTATTGCGGAGGAAGTGCGCTAACATAAGATGAATTTTTGCTATGTACCGGGTGCTTTACACAATCTCCAATAAAAAATGTTAGCTTCCATTTATTAAGTTCTCCTGTCAAGCATTACAAAAAAGTATTTTATGTGTTTTCATTCTTGTCATGCTTATAACCATCTGGGTACTATTTTTGTCCTCATTTAAAGAGAGGAAAACTAAGACTGTCCCAGGGCCTCAGTGACTGACTGAAATTTGAACATGGAGCACAACAAAAATCTATCATCGTTAATTTTTAAAGACTATAAAAATATACTGACTTAGGAATGTTTAGACCTGCTATAAAAATAGAAAACTGAGATTGAACGTGGTTATATAACTGATCCCCAAATCAGGCTTCCACTGAGTGGTGGAAAACAACTCTCTGTGATAGCAAAAGCCCAAATGCCATTCACAGCATCATCTAACCTCTTGGGTTGTGACTGAAATCAGTGTGTTTATGACATCGGAACAGCGCTGGGTGATTGGGTCTCTGAATGGCAGTCTTCTCTGACTAGTCCACCTCCCATCCCGGCTCCTCCTGATTTCATAAACAGCAGTTTGGGAAGAAGCTGAGTTTTACCCTCACTGACCCAGCAGGCACAGGGCCCCCATTCCCCTGCTTGTGTTCTGGCTTTCAGCCACATTACAGCCTGGTTACCAAGATCCAAGGAACTTTCCAACAGTAGGTCAGAAATTTATGCCTCTTAATGGAACCACAGACATGTAGCAATCCTGGCATTTGTCACACAGTCCTTTCACACACATTTATTAATATCCCAATACTTATGAACTATAGAAGATCTTAAGGCCAGAGAGGCATGAATTTTGGTAATGCACTTTGGTGAGAGTCCTTGCCTACAAAAATCTTAACATCCAGTGTAAAGTGAGACATGTCTACCTGATATTTATGAATGAATATCCTAGGAGCTATAAGTTGAGATGCCATATATAGATCAAAACAAAGACTCCCAAGTCTTAAGCATCCCAGAGGATCTAGTCAAGCTTTCTAAGCTCTTTGTCTCTGCCAGGGTCTTGGAGGAAGAACAAGGGTTTGTCAGGCTGAAAAGCAGGCGTGTCAGGCAGAGGCCCTACCTGGTATGTGCTCAGGAAAAGAGGTAAAAGAACCTAACAGATTCTGGAGATACCCGTGGCTCCAGGATGGGGTAGAGATGAAGACCTTGTTTGTTTAAAAGGTTTAGCCACATGGAGTCATTGAAAGGTGTAAACTCCTGGTTGCAGTTTGGGCAGACTGAATCAGTTGCCAGACCTGCTGGGTGGCCCAGTGTTGGCTCTGTTGGGCAGAAGACTCAGTTGCCATGTCTACTTTGTCTCCCTCAGATCTAAGCTGATGGAATGGGTCCAATCTTCCTAAGGCCCCTTATCCTTCCAACATGGTTGGAATGTGCCTGGCCAAAGTGCTCACTGGCTGACATAGGCATCTTTTCTCTCTTTACTCCTCCCAGCAAGGTTTCAAATCTAAAATAAAACCACCATATGCACTGAGGAATGAGATTAATCAAATTACCTATGGGTATGCAAGAATATGGCATAACAAATACCACTATTATGTATAATTATAATACATTAAGAAAAAATAAAACCCCTTTCTGCATTAATAAATAATTGCAATAATAATGGTATTTCTCAGATTTTTGTCTATGCCTCCCCACCTCCGCTTTCTGTCCTAGGGAACCCTAGGGACTAATAAACTCAGCAAATGTTACACGATGTGAAAACCAAATCATGTATTCAAAAGCTGACTAATAAGGTAACTTTTAAAAAGAAATACTACTTAGAAACCAAAAATCAAAATGCCCAAAAGCAAAAATTATTTTTATATTACTGATGTCTAAAGCCAAAGGAAATTCAGAAAAACTGTAATACTTAAAAAATATCTTTAAAATCATAATAGAGTTACAGGAGACAGATTAAACCACAGTTGAAGATATGATCAAGAATAATACTTTTCATGTGCGAGCAGAATAGCACTTAACTTTTTTCAAAGTGTTTTCACAAACAGCATCTAAGTTGAGACTCATACTGTCTTGCACAGAATGGATGCTCAGAAAAACTGAGGTCAAGTGGCTGATTTGCCCAAGGTCATGTGAGCCATGAGTGGTAAGGCCTGGAGAGAAGACAGACCTCTGTGTATGGTCCGCATTCAGAGGAGCCCAATGTGACTTTAATCCTGGAAGAGGTTTACATTACTTCACAAATGCATTTTAGTGTTGTTTATGTACAGTCAGTATTCTGTTAGGGATAGTGACTTATTTAACCCTGACGATAACCCTGAAGATACAGGGAGGCAAATTTGCTGGAGTTCCCATAGCTGATGAAGAGCAGAAGCAGGATGTGAACACTGGCAGCCTGATTTTAGAGGCAGGGTTCTTATCCTCCACCCTGCACCACGTTGCAGAGGACAGCCTGCTTTTACTCATCATTTGTAAACAAAGGACAATGCTTCGTCTCTTATCCATTATCTACTACATTTCTAAATATGAATTGATTTTACAGAGGCTCATTCTTTAAAGTTCCCCAAAGTCAGTGCATTTCTATGTCTTAGGCCAGGAGTTCTAAGTCTCTGTTATGGCTTGGGTGTGAGAGATCCCCCAAACGCTCATTTGTGAGAAAATTCAAGAAGGTTTAGAGGAGAAACGGTTGGGTCATAAGAGACTTAACCCAATCAGTGAATTAATCCCCTGGTGAAAATTAACTGAGTGGTAACTGAAGGTGGGTAGTATATGGCTAGAGAAGGTAGGCATTGGAGCATGCCTTTGTTTTTTTTTTTTTGTTGTTGTTGTTGTTTTGGTTTTATTTTTTAGGTGGTGCTGGGGATTGAACCCAGGGCCTTGTGCATGGAAGACAAGCACTATACCAACTGAGCTACATCCCCAGCCCAAGAAGATTGCCTTTGGGATATATATTTTGTATTTGTCAAGTGGAGTCTCCGCTTTCTGATCATCATGTGAGCCGTTTCCCTCTGCCACACTCTTCTGACATGATGATGTTCTGCCTTCACGGACTGAGACCTCTGAAACTGTGAGCCCCCAAATAAACTTTCTCCTCTATAATTATTCTGGTCAGATCTTCTAGTCACAGCAGGAAAAAAAAAAAAAAAGCTGACAAACAATCTTACATATAGAGGTTCTCAAGGCTCTTCCCTGGGATCTGTGAAGTTAAATATTTTTATAACAATATCAAGACACTGCTTACCTTTTTTCATTCTCATTCTGTCACAAGCATATAATGGAGTTTTGAGAGGTGACCTAATGTGAGATGTTGCAATGGATTGAAGCAAAAGTAAAATAAAAAGCCTTGTCTATAAAGCCCAACATTAACTTGCAAAAAGGTAGAATGTTGCACTTTTCTCACTAAATTGTATTATTTGGGAAAATGATTATTCTTCATAAAAATATGTCAACATGTAGTTTAGTGCTTCTTTTTTTTCTTTTTTCAGGGCTGAGGAAGAACTTGGGCCCTTGAGCATGCCAGGCAAGCGCTCTGCCACTGAGCTAAATCCCTAACCCCTGGTGCTATTTTTAGTAAGTTAAATATTTTATTCTTTATTTTTCATAAGGTAATTAATTATCAAAGGTTATAATTGATATAAAGAAAACAAATTTGGGATCTTTATTGATTCAAAAAGTACACTAGCTCCTATTACTAAAATTTTGAGAAATCCTGATACCATTTTAAATCTAACATAAAACTTAGTGACTATGAACTTTCAGGTAGAGTTCAAGAGTTGCCAAATACTGTATCATTTTGGAAGTGCCATTAATATTATATCTAGCCTATTTACTTCTTTATTTATAAGAAAACTGAGGGCTGAATCAATTAAAGGGCTGTCCATTAGTATGTAACTGGTATTATAAGCTATATTTTCATCACCAGTTAAACTAAATTCTTCTCAAACTTCTTTTGAATAATGACCTTGAAAACAGAATGGGAAATCAAAAAATAGGTAAAATGTGGTATATTGATAGTATTTTAGAGTTTTCAGAGTACTTTTATGCTCATAAACTCTGAGCATGTGTGATTCCTAGGCAGAGTAGATTACTCATCTGTGCTGTTTTTTATTTAATTTTTAATTTTTAGCAGGTAAATACAAATATTAAGCTTTAAAAGTTAAATAGCACTAGAGACTTACAACTAAGAATAATGAGCTCTGTCTTATCTGTCCTTACTCTATAAATCTTTTTCTCTAGAAGCAACTGGTTTTATATCTTTGGATTATTTTTCTTATAAATCTTATGTTTGGTACCATGTTTCTAAGTACTATGCTTATATATCTATTTCTTGTTTACTGTATAAGCTTATTTACAAGTATGAAAAACAAGGATTGAGCACTTGTTTGGCTCCCATATTCTTTTATAAAAATCTACCCCCATAAGAGCTTAACACAATCATCAGTTATCACTCTCTCTCACCGTTCTGTGATTTCACTGGGCTCAGCTGGGCACATCTGAGCAGGGTCCTGACATGGATCTGGTCAGATGAGGCTATCTGGAGCCTTCTTGGACCTCTGCCCTCACAGATCTAATGCCAGGGCTGCTGTGACTCAGGTGGCTGAGGGTTGGCATGCCGAGCCACATGGGCCTCTCCATGGTCTCTTTCTACATCACCCCTCCAGCATTAAGGTCTCAGAGTTGGCAGCCTTACATGATAGATGAGACTCTTAAAAAAAATGAGAATTCTAAGAGAACCAGACAGAAATGGCATGGCTTCTTCTGAGCTGGCCTTGGAAGTCACTCAGCATCACTGCCACCACCTTCTGTCAGCAGCAGTTAGATAATAAGTTTAGTCCAGACTCAACAGAAGGAGAATGGACTCCTTCTCATGATGGGAGATTGGCAAGATCACAAAGTGGAAGGGCATACGCGTAGGAAGCACTGATAGGGTCATGTTTGCAAAACACAATCTGCCACAGCCCTTACTGCAGCCCCAGAGCCCCACTTCCCTTTCTCCATCTTCTCAACATTAATTATCTACATGCTTAATAGCATGCATTTTTCGCAGCTAAGCTACATAATATGACAATATCACTTTTTCCCCATATTTTTTCTGAGATTTAATGATTGTATCTACTTTAATGATTGAATCTATACTTTCTTTTATTTTCCCTCCCTTATTTCCTCCCTTCTTTTCTTTTTTCATCTTATTCTGCGTTCCTATCTGTAATTCTTCTTTAAATCATATACAGAATTGTGGAAGCCACCACTCAGAGCAGTCGCATTCATCAGGAAATCCAACATGTCCATTGTTTTCTTTCCAGAGACTGTTCCTAGGGCCACTGTCCTCCAGATCCCATGCATACCACTAAGCCAGTTGCTCTCTCTTCCTGATAAGTAGTTGTCTTTAGGATCTCCTTCCTTTAGCCATTAGCCCCTTCTCTTTCTCCTGAGCTGAATCCTATGTTTTACAAATGAAGTCTTCCTTTTCTGCTCACTTAAGTAGCTATTGTTAGTTGGATAAGAAAGGATGCGTGAAAGGCAAAGTGTTTGAGATCTTACCTATACCAGAATGAATTTATTCTACGTTTACATTAGCTTGGATACAAATTTCCAAGTCGGAAAGGATTTCCCCTCAACCTTTTGAAGTCTTTGTTCTATTTATTTCCAATGTGTTGAAAAGTCTAGTGTCAACCTGACACAGGATCCTTTGTTAGATTGATTTTCTCTCCTTCTCAACTACATTCACACACTGCAGGGTGATGGAAGTCCTGCCTTAGTCATTGTGCTGGGCTTGCCATCAGCCCTTTCAATCTGAAGTCCTATCCGTATTATTTCTTTGGTAACCACTCCCAACCACCACTATCATTTTATTTATGATGTACTTTTGAAATTTCTCCTTGTGTGTCCCTTTAATATTTTTTTTCTTGCTTTTCATTTCTTTGCATTTTCGCCTTACTTTCAGAGATTTGATCAACTCTTGCACTCTTTGAATTCAAAATCTCTTTGAAATTTCTACTCTCTTTATATTTTTGAAAACTTTCTAAGAGCTCTTTCTTATTTTTCACAACTTTTTTTTTCAGCATCCTTTTCCTGATTGTAAGAAACGATATCTTCAGCACTTTAGTTTTCTGTTGTTTCTGTTTTCCTGATTTTTTTTTCCTCAATTCCACCTTTGATTGTTTTGGTTTGTTTAGTTTCTTTCATGTTCGCATATTTTCTTCATATGTCCACTTTGTGGATTTTCTTTCATATTTCAGGATGAGATACTGAAAGTTTAACAATTGCTTCTTTGTGCCGTGATTTAGAAAGAATCAGGCTTTGCTGGGGGGACTACTTGAATGGCCATATCAACTGGCTTTTTCTCCTTGTCCATTCAAGGAAGGCTAGAATTCATAAGCTTGGTAGCTGTGAGAAATAGGAAGTTTGCTGATCCATTTTCAGAATATAGTACTTAGACTTAAGTGTAAAACTAATTTGGGTTGGAAAAAAAAAAAGCAGAGGGGAAAGCAGACTGAAAAGTTACAAGCAATTAACACCAGCAGGTGTAAAATTCACAGTTCCTTGAGAAACAGGAAGTGAAGGGGAAGGGACCAATTTGACCAATAGAGATAAACTTCATTCCTGCCAAAATGCATTCACCCCCCCCCACACACACACAAAAGGCCTTCCCACCACAAGAGAACAAAGGGAGGTGGGACAACTGAAGGTACATTTTTTTCTTTTACCCAATAGGAGATAGTAAAACCTAAGTGACATTCAGGAAGAATGCACTTCCCATACACTAGGGAGTAAAATGCTGGTGGTAACTACTTTGGCTGTGCCTGCTCACCCAGAAACCCCATCTTGCAAGACTTTTATTAAAAGCCTCGTTTTCTCTGTACCTTTTGTCTCTCAGTTCATTCTCTGAGTCTGGGAGGTGTAGGATGAGGTCAAAGCTTAACACCTACTTTAGATTTTACTTAATTCTTAGTGTTTAGCACTTTATCACTGCCCATTAATGTTCTGGAGTTTTAAGCTTGTAGCTCCTCTGCTTAATTATTTCCAAAGGATAAGCCACCTGCCTATTGCCAGGGTGGAAGAGGAATAGCTAACTTATGTATATGTGGTTGGATTGGAAAGATTCAATTGCTCCTGTTCTAAGCTCCATCACTTGCCTCCATCTTGCAGGAAGTGATAACTCCACTTCCAAGGTGATGAGAGTTGGTGTGCATCCTGCTGGTGCCTCCCTCATCCACATCCACTTAGATGTCTACTTACTCTCCTCTGCTTCCCTTTCTTCATGTGCTTGATGACATCTATCTCCTTTACTCCCATTTTTAAAATTTTTGTCTTTGTGGGTTCATGCTCTTATTTATTTCTTTTTTAAAAAAAATTTTTTGTAGTTATAGATGGGCAACATGCCTTTATTTTATTTTTATGAAGTGCTAAGGATTAAACCCAGTGCCTCACATGTACTAGGCAAGCACTCTGCCTCTGAACCACACCAGCCCCTATTTATTTCTTTATATATACTGAAGAGAAGTTCATGGGTTCAATCAGTTTGAAACACTGTTTTCCTTCTTTTAAAATTCTTATAAAAATTAAAACCCACAAAAATCATGTTATTTAAAAAAATTCATAAAAATAGTAACTGGTAGAGAAGTTACAGACAGACTGATTTCTTTCAGAATTAGAGTCACATCCACAGTCATTTGGAATCACATCCCAGTTAAACATTTCAGATTTCACACTTCTGGGGTCATATGAAAGTTTAATTATTTCTTGCAGAAGTATATGCCAGGCTAATGGATTAGAGAACCTTGTATGCCTCCTGTACCTTAAATTATGATACTCAAGTCTCTCCTCTGTGCTTTATTCTGTGTTCCTCAATTGGTAGATAGAAATCTCTTAGCATCATGGTCCAGACTTAACTGTGCAGGATGTATGTATGTCAGGCAAGTGAATAAGCTCTTATTAGCAAAGGTCTATTTAGGTTGGTCGGCAAGTTCCAGGTACTATGCTACTGCTGTTTAGTTTGGAAGGGTCTGTCTCTGTCTCTGTCTTTGTCTCTCTCTCCCCTTTCTTTTTGTTCAATGAGCTGTTTTTGTTTTTGATTCATTTTTTCAGATGAAATGTATATCTTATTTTCTAATGAAACTGGAAATAGTTTTAAATGGTATCAGTTTGGTGCCCAGCATTTCTGTGAAGAGTTAAGAATATGGTTGAATGCACAAAGCCACTGATGTTGAGCCTGAGTGATGCTCTCTTGAACCCATGATGATATTCAAACTAATGGACAAATGTGTTAGAGAAAGGTCTTCATTATTTTTACTATGATAAATACCATTGAAGAAGATGTGGATGATATAATATGAAAGACTTAGACAACATTAGTTTTAAGGAATAAGAAATATAGTGGTTACCAGGGATGTTGCCAACAATGACTAGCAATAAGAGGACTCTGGGAAGATGGCAGAATAGAGAGGTCACTTCCCAGGTGGTTCCATGTTGTGAAACCAGGAAATGCAGACAGGCATCTTCTCAGCAAGGTGGGTGAATGAACAAAAATTAAGGGGGACTTTACTGGAATTTAATACCGAACACTCAAAACAGATCAGGGACTCAGAAGATTGAATATAACAAAATAAGGAAGAAATCCCAGCACCACAGCTAGAGCAGCTACTGGAGGCTCGAACCAGAACCATTTCTACACAAACACAGTAAATTAATAAGAGAATTAAAGGAACTCCCATTCTCAGAAGAACTGAGGTATGTTGGGGTATGGAGAGTTTGGGGATCAGAGTCAGTGCCCAACTAAACAGTAAAGTGCACTAGACCAAATCCTGGTACAGGAAAGAAATTGCATCTCTCCTGGCAGTGTGTGGAGGACAATGGAAGGAACCATTTTGTACCCAAGGCACCAGGGCTGGAAGCTGGGGAAGCAGATAAGCAGGGTAACCCCACACTGTATAACAGGGTGTGCCTAAGTGACCAGGAGAAAATCAGGAGTGGAGGGAGGTTTGCACTGGTTGTGGAAACCCACCGAGCTCCCCTTCCCCTTCCAATTCAGCTGCCTGCAGGACCAGCTGGGGCAGAAGCACCTGGCCAGGAATTTGAAAGAGCAGGGATGGGACGAGATTGAGTTTGGAGACTGAATAAGAGACCAGGAATTGTGGGGTCCACAGGCGACATACTGGGCTAAAAACTGGTTCCTACACCACATGAGTAGAACCTAAAGGAGATTCCTGGGGTGCAGTCTGCCAGCGTGGATTGGCAATTGCTGGGCCCTAGAGATGTGCTAACTTAAAGTCTCCCCATCAGTTGTTATTCAGCAAAGGAGATGGAGGAACCTAAACCTCCAGGATTAACATTCTACTCTAGCAACCCCACCCTGAGAGAGTGCAGCAAGCATCGTACTGTGGACAAACCCACCTAACTGATGAAAAGAAAAGCTAAAAATATTTTGGACACCAATAAAAACACTTGTTCAATTTTTCATGGAGATCTTTCTTTTCTTTTCTTTTTCATTTTTCTCTCACATTTCTACCATTTTTGAAACCAATTGTTTTTCATGCATCACTTTATTAAGGACTAGGAAGTCTGATTAGTACATTTCAGTTTTGTTTTGTACTCTTTTATTTGAACTTTTTTCTTTCTATTTTTAATTTATTAAATTTTGCATATATATATATATTTTTTCTCTCACTTATCTATTTCCTTTGATTCTCTCTCTTCTCCTGCTAACTAACAGCCAACCTCTATTATCCATCCTTCACTCTTCCTTTAATTTTTTACTTCTATCTTCTCACCTCCTTCCTCATAAACATCACAAACTACACCACTTTTTTTTCCCTCTTTGTCCACCACTTGAAATTGTAAACCCTTTTGCAAACTTACTGTTTTTATTGTAGGCAATAACTGAACATGTCATTTCTGTTTATTGTGATGAAACTGTAGAGGTCTTAGTGAGAGCTATTTGTTTAAGGCTGTATATTATGTGCATTGGTTCCTATTATTATTTGTCTCCCCCTTAATGGCAAGGTACTGGAAACCTTCATGGACACTTTAAGTCTACAGGGTATAAACTGCAATGCCTCAGAACTACACTGCTAATTGGATAAACATGCAAACAACATGAAAAGACAAGGGAACAAATCACCCCAAACAAATCAAGATGCTGCAATAATAGAATCCATTGACACCAGAGTAGAAGAAATGTTAGAGTTTAGATTATACATAGTTAAACTGATCCACAAGGTAAAGAATGATGTAAGGAGTAAAATCAGAGATAAAATTCAGGAGGTGAAAGATCACTTCAATAAAGAAAATTCTGGAAAAAAAAAAAGCAAAAATCTTCAAAAATGAAGGAATCAATAAATCTAGTTAAAAATTCAATTGAAAGCATCACCAATAGACTAGATAACTTGGAAGACAGAGTTTCAGACAATGAAAACAAAATATATAATCTTGAAAATAAAGTTGACCATGCACAGATGATAAGAAACCATGAACACAATATTCAAGAATTAGAGGATAACATGAAAATACTAAATTTAAGATTTATTAGGAAAGATATAGTATCATAAAATTTCCCAAACTAAGGAAAGAAATGAAAAATCAAATTCCAGATACTTACAGGACCCCAAATGTTCAAAATTACAACAGACTCATACCAAAGCACATTATTATGAAAATTCCTAACATACAGAATAATGATAGAATTTTAAAGGCTCTGAGAAAAAAATAACATGTATAGGGAAAAACAAATTTGGATCTCAGCTGATTTCTCAATTCAGACCCTCAAAGTTAGGAGGTCTTGGAATAATAAAATATGTATCAAATAGAAAATAGATTCCAACCAATATTCTATATTCAGCAAAATTAAGTTTCAGATTTGAAGATGAAATTAAAATCTTATATGATAAACAAAGTTAAAAGAATTCATAACTAGAGAGCCTGCGCTACAGAAGATTCTCAACGAATTATTCTGCAAAGATAAAGTGAAAAAAAAGTGAAAACTAACAAGGGAGGAACTACAGTAGAAGACTTGTCCATCAAAGGAGAAACTAATTCAAATTAAAGACTTGAAATAAAGCCAAATGACTTGGAATACAAATCATCAATCAGAAGATGTAAACTGGAAGATTACATTAAAATACAAGACCCAACAATATGCTGTCTCCAAAAGACTCACATCATAAGCAAAGACATTGGCAGACTGAAGGTAAAAGGATGAGAAAAAACATACCACTCAAATTAATAGTGCAAACAAGCAGGGGTCAGCCCCAAAGAACCAAATACTGTATGTTTTCTATGATATGGGGATGCTAATTCACAATAGGTGGGTGGGGGCGGGTAGGGAAGAATAGAAGTACTTTGGATTAGGCAAAGGGGAATGAAGGTACAAGAGGGGGGACTGGAATAGAAAAGATAATAGATCAGAGGTTACTATCCTATGTGCTTACATGATTACACAACCAATGTAATTCTACATCTTGTACAACCAGAAGAACCAGAAGTTATACTCCATATATGTTTAATATGTCAAAATACATTCTATCATGTATAAATAATAAGAACAAATAAAAAAAACAATGACTATCAACAATCCAACAGCTGAGCAGTGGTTAGAGATCCAATTAGCCTTTGGCTCTGTTCAGAAATGTCTATCTGATAATACAAATATTTCTTCACTAATCTGAAAGCGTCTAGTTAAAAAGTGGAGAAAAAAAGAATGGTGCAGTCAGGTAGTATTTTCTCCTCGGAATATCAATTTTAATATGTGTTTTAAGAAATTGTTTCATTGAGGCACAAAATGAAGTACACTAATTGTAAAGCTCGGTGAACTTTTCTCACTTGTATACCTGTGCAACCACTGTCCTGCCAAAACAGAAACATTCCTAGAACTCAGAAGCTTGCCACATGGTCCTTCCTAGTCAATACTTCACTCAAGAAATCAGTATCCTGACCTCCAAATCTATAGCTTAACTCTGCAAAGTCTTGATCATGAAAGCATAACCATACAGTTTGTACTCTTCTGTTTTTATTTCACACTCATACCTATGAAATTTATCCATTTCATTATGTGTTTGCTGTGGTTTTTTTTTCTTTTTATCCTGTTAATACTTTCTTATATTACTATAATTTATTGAAGGAGATTTTATTACTAGTAAGAGTGCTATAATCATTACACATGTATTTTTATGTATGTGCACTCAATTCTCTTGAGCACATATATAAGAGTAAATATAGCTGGGTAATATAATAGACATACATTTAATTTTAGTAGATACTATGGATAAGGAAACTGTGGTATATGTACACAATGGAATATTACTCAGCATTAAAAGAGAATAAAGTCATAGCATTTCCAAATAAATGGATGGAGTTGGAGAATATAATGCTAAGTGAAGTAACCCAATTCCAAAAAAACAAATGCTGAATGTTTTCTTTGATATGGGAAGGCTGATCCATAATGGGGAGACATGAGAGGAACAGACAAATTTTAGATAGGGCAAAGGGGAGGGAGGGAAAAGGAGGGAGGGAGAAGAGGGGTAGGAAAGACAGTGCAATGAGATGAACATCATTACCCTAAGTACATGTATAAAGACACAAATGGTATGACTTTACTTTTTGTACAACCAGGGACATGAAAAAAAAATGTGCTCTATATATGCAAAATGAATTGAAATGCATTCTGCTGTCATATATAATAAATTAGAATAAACTTTAAAAGACCCTTAAAAATGTGATTACTATGTTCTTTACGTCTGTTACAAAAGGATTCCACCTATTGACATTGCTTTGTCAAATTTAAATTACAACCAACAGACTGAATTTTCCTGGCATTAATGATTATTTTAGGACAACTTTGCCATTAAGGTACCATGTACTTTCTGAAACTTTAAACTACTTTCGTGTTTCCTACATGACTTTTGGGCCTTCTCTAGATTCTGGCACTTTAAACTCTCTCTAAAGCCATTTTCAATTTTAGTGTTAATTCCCTGAAGAATCCTTGAACACTTTCATTTCATGCTTTTTGTAGAATAGCTTTTTGAGACTAGCTCACCATCACCAAATCTAAATCACTATTTCTCCACAAGCAGCTTCTTATTTACTTGGTCACCAAGGCAAATTTTTACATTGATTCAATTACTTGAAAGAATTGAGAAGAAATTGTAATATATTGACCAAATGAGAAAATGAAACTCAGATCCAAATAGCCCCAAAAAACTCAATAGAATTTTTAGAATACTAAGTGGGAATCATTCCTGCAAAAAGAATTCCATAGAAGGAAGATTTATTCCATTAAATGAGAGAGATTATCTATTCCATGTACAAATTGAACTTGTCATTTCCATTGTTCTTCCCCACTTTCCATGCAGGCCTATAAACCTGAATTTGACCCCAGAAAGAAGCTGATTCTTTCATTTCCCATTTAAGTTAGATGGGCTCATAAAGAGAGAGTAATTATTGGATCAAAGCATTAGGTAGAAAATGTTTTTTGTTAGTTTACATTTTTTAAAAAATGTTTTCTTAATAAATTCAATATGTCCAAAAAGGGTCACATGGGTAATAATACTTCTTGAACCTTTATTAATAACTGTAAATATTGGGGGGAATCTCATGGTAATATCAAAAGTGTTACAAGAAATAGGTCTGGTTTTTGTCTTTACAAAGTGTCAATGAACTTTAAGAATGAAGTAAGATTTAGTTTATGATCCTAACTTTTAAGTGCTGCAACTTGATTTTTGTCTTTACATAGTGAATACACCGATATCTTAGGATAAATGAAGAAAATTCACCAAAAACTTATAAACAAATCAGAATTACAGTTAATGGCTTAAAAAATAACAAGCATAAATGTTAAGTACCTAGAATGCACAAGCATTTTCAGTGTGTTTCCTTCCTGTAGATAAAAGAGATAACCAGGTGGCTGCTCTGTAAGCAAGGGGAGTTAGTTAAATCTCTCAATGGCATCGGGCAGTTCAATGCATCTATTTTCATGGAGAGATGAATAAAAGGTTCATTGTCCCAGACACTCAACTGCAAGTAGAAGAATCTACTCCAACTAGCTTAAGCAACAAACAAACAAACAAGCAAACCTATATTAAAGACATTAGTTAGCTTACATAATCTTCTAAAGTCCAGAGGCTTGGAGGCTATGAGAAAGGAGCAACCAGATCAGGTAATGGGAGACCTCTGTGGATGTCCCTGCTGAGAAGATGCTGCTGTTCACTCTGCTGACCTGGCATGAGAACTTCACCTACTGGATTCTTGAGAGAACAAATCAACTCCCCTACCACTTGAATCAGACAAATGGAATCTGCTCAGTACCTGCAGGGTTTGATGGAAGGTTTCACATGGATGAATTTGACTGATGAAGCCAAGGTCACATGGCTGCATCTTAGCTGCAGAGAAGGCTAGGAAAGTGAATTCATGGGTTCTACCTTGGGAAGACGAACATCACAATGTGGAAAGTTGTCCAAACATTAGAAGGGTTTGGGTGGACATAAAACACAATAAATACCACTATAGAGGGACATTACCT
The DNA here is from genome assembly GCF_052094955.1 of Ictidomys tridecemlineatus. NCBI lineage: Eukaryota > Metazoa > Chordata > Mammalia > Rodentia > Sciuridae > Ictidomys > Ictidomys tridecemlineatus. The sequence continues at coordinate 20,571,933 of NC_135484.1, forward strand.
TATTTTGGTTAATCCTCTAATTCTTTGTTTCTACATTTTAAAAAAATATTTATTCTTAAGTTTTAGGTAGACACAATATCTTTATTTTATACTCATGTGGTGCTGAGGATCGAACCCCATGCCTCGTTCATGATAGGTAAGCGCTGAGTCACAACCCCAGCCCCTGTTTCTACACTTATACATTGCACATCTTGTCTTATTTTGCTAAGAATTAATTATTTTAATTTTTATTTAAAAATTAACACATACTTATTGCATGAAATTTGGAAAACATACATACCTGGCATATTGAACAAGAAAATCCAAAAAGTACACTGAAGATCACATTATTCCTCCACTGCCTGTTTAAATTAGTCTCTCTGGAGTTTTTCTTTGGCAAAAAAAAAAAAACAAAAAAACTAAGTCAACTTTAAGCACAAAAAATACCTAATTGTAGCAGTTTAATGCATAGTTCTATACAGTAATCAGCATCCTAAGCTTCCCAACAATCAGTACAACCCTGTTTCAGCACACCCTTCTGTAGCTTCCTTGGACCACGGCTTCTTAACTTTATTCTTTCAACGTAGGTGAGACATTGGACCTCTGTGACATAAATGACACTTTTCAAGTGTTCTTAATAAATCCTTTCTCATGAAGTATGAGATTTGGGGAAACTTATTCCTCAAAACTGCTACACAAAACAGCTCTCTCCAGATGCATCTCCTTGCTTGCCTCTTCAGTCCTTTTATAACCAGAATGTGGTAAGGGCAACCATACCTGAATTCACCTCTAAGACTCAGACTTCAGTATCCCTCGATAGAACCTGAAATAGAGAATCCCTTTTTGAAAACATTTAACATATAATTCTGCCCATAATCCCACCACTTAAATAAATCATTGACAATTTTTTCAAATCTTTTTTCCTCCTCCACAAGTAATTTTTCAAACTGGTACCAAACTTGACCAGATTTGTGTTTTGTGGTTTTCAAAATGAACACTTTATTTTTAATACTTTTCTATATCATTGCTCTTCAAAAATACGGTTTTGGGGGAAAAAATGAAATTTCACTCACAATAGCTCAAAACTGGAAACAATCTAAATATTCATCAACAGGATGGATGAATAAATATTGATGTGCTCATAAAATGAAATATTATGTATTTCATGCTTCATGAAAATGAGTTAACTCTAACCACATACAGCAACAGAGTATAGACCCTAGAGTTTGTACTGGGCAATTTCATTATATGAAGTTTAAAAACAGGTAATATCAACCAATAGTGATAGACATCAGAATAGCAGTATCTTTATGAGTCCTCTGATGTGCTAGAAATGTACTCTTTGGATCAGGGCAATGGTTATAGATGTGGCTGTACAGATATATGAAATTCATGGAATTTTATATTTAAGATACACGCACCTTATGCTGTCACTTGTTTAAATATTATATAAGTGAGGAGAAGTGATAAAATATTGTTTAATTTTTATGGGTTGGATGCTATTTTATCATGAGCCTTTACTAATATATTCCTAAGTGTTTAGTATTTATTTTTCCTTAGTTTTCAAATTCATGAGCAAAGTGAGTCCTTACACATCTTTAGTGTGTATCTTTCTTCATGAGACCCAACCTTCAGAGTGAAATTACTAGCTAATAGATGAGGACCATTTCTCAATATCTTCATGCATTTTGCTGAATTGTCCACCAGAATCATTGCTCTGATTCACACTCTTGCCACCAGAACACAGTGTCCTCCTTTTTTTTGCACCATCACCAGCTTTACAAGTGACCATGTTTCTGTTTATAAAGTGGATAACGAAAAGAAGATACCCGCTATTTTAATCTGCATTCCTTTGAAAACTAGAGTTTATTTTCCTAAATGGAAATAGTCGATTCATTTTTTTCTGTGTTAAAAACATTAAGAAAATATTTTAGTCAGCTTTTTTTTTTTTGCTGCTGTGACAAAAAGGATCTGACCAGAACAACTATAGAGGAGGAAAAGATTATTCCAGGGCTCACAGTGTCAGAGGTCTTAGTCCATAGAAGGCTGGTTCCATTTCTCAGGGCCCAGGATGAGGCTGAACATCATGGCACAGTGTGGGGCATAGGGAAGCAGCTCACATCATGGTGATCAAAAAGCAGAGAGAGACTCCACTCTCCAAACACAAATATATACCCAAAGATACACCCCAATTTCTTCTCCAGCCACATTCTACCACTTCAGATACCACTCAGTTACTCCTTATTAAAGGAATAAATCACTGAGTGTGTTAAGACTCTTATGACCCAATCGTTTCTCAGAACCTTCTTTCATGGTCTCATGCATGAGCTTTTGAGGGACACCTCACAATCAAAGTATAACAGAAAAAAAAATCATCTAGAATACAGTGACCCAAAATTGATATTTTAACTCCATATTTCATTAGAGAGCCTGCACAGCTAAGCATTTCAATGATATTATTAATAGCCTTTTAAATTTAACAGCGTATGTTCTGTGTATCAACAAATAGAGATCTAAAACTTCATCATTTTTCACGGTTGAATACTGGTGTTCAATGCTGGGATGTGGTATTGTTTTCCCAAGTAGTCTCATTGGCTGACAATTGTTCCTGGACCACTCACTTTTATCATCTTCTCAGCCACATTTGATCCCTTCTTCCCAAAATGCTTTCTGCACTTGGTTCTACTTGTAACTCATACTTGTAACTCTACTCGTAACTTGGTTCCACAGCTATACTGTGGAACCAACCTAGATGCCCTGGATAATAGATGGATGGATTAAAAAATAAAAGTCCACTTTCCCTTAGGTACCTCCTTCCCTATTCAATCCATAGATGGTGACAGCAGGACTCATTCTTCAAAACTGCTCTGCAATGCATCGCTGAGACCTGCTGCCACAGCTCCCATCACAGTCCTTCTGTCATCCTGAGTATTGAATTCATCCCTCACCTAACATCTCTGCTTCTGCTCTTGTCGCCCACAGTCCATTCCCTAGCTCTCCTCCCTGCTCGTCAAAGAATGAATACACAAGTCCTCACACTGACCTGTGAGGCCTATATAATCTGGTCCCTGAATTCCTTTCTAAATTTACCATTTATCCCCAACTGCTTCGCTAAAGCCTGGAGCCTCATGATGTTGTTCTAACATATCAGCACATTCCTGTCGTAGGAGGTTTGCTTTGGATTTTCCCTCTGAGTGGATCACCCCCCCCCAGAAATCCACAGGGTTCATTGGAAGCATGAAGTAGCCATTCAAACATCACCCTCTGACCCTAACCCTAACCCTAACCCTAACCTAGGTAAATGGATGGAGTTAAAAGAGATAATGCTAAATGAAATTAACCAATCCCCCCCCCCAAAAAAATACTGAATGTTTTCTTTGATATAGGAGGCTGACTCATAGTGGGACAGGGAGCAGGAGCATGGGAGGAATAGATGAACATTAGACAGGGTAGAGGTATTGGAGGGGAAGGGAGGGGGTATGGGGTGATTAATGATGGTGGAATGTGGTAATCATTACTATCCAAAGTACAGGTATGAAGACACAAATTGTGTGAATATACTATGTATACAACCAGAGATATGAAAAATTGTGCTCTATTTATGTAGTAAGAAGTGTAATGCATTCTGCTGTCCTATATAAATTTTAAAAATTACATTTAAAAAGAGAGGGCTGAGAAATTGAGCCAGGTAATGTGTTATTTGTAGTTAATATTATGTTAGGGAGAAAATACCTGTTGAAAAATCCTCCAACTATATCTGTATCCTGAAGCCTTTACCTACTGCCCTATAAAAGACTCTATTAATTGCTTTGGGGGTTGACAAGGAGAAGAAACACTCTTCATATTTAGACAAAAATAGAAATTTCTAAAACAGCCATTTTCACCTATAAATTCTTCCCCCAAATTTAGGAGTTTTTGAAAAGTTTAGTAAGAAAATAAACTATATGAATTTACATTGTAATAGTGTTATAATGTTAATTGAAGAACTTATGCCTTTAAATAGTGATTCTTTCCATTTAACTAAGATACTCCAATCTCGTTTTATGTCCTTATTAAGTTTTTATCATTTTGTTCATATTGAACCTATATCTCTTTCTATATCAGTTCACAATTAATGTTTTGCATATGGTATTTTAAATTGATTTTTCCCAGTGCTTACCAGTTCTCACTGGTATAGGGGAGAAGTATTGATTTGTGTGCAATTTTTTTCTTGATTTAGATGCTTTTAAACTCTGATTAGTTTACATTTTTGAGTGGACTAATCTGGCTTTTCCAAGACAGTTGTAGATAGATTGACAATAGCAACAACTTTTTACCTCTGTGATTTTACTTCATTCACTGTGAGTCATTTTTTGCTCATTTTTATCATAATTTTATTTCTATGTTGATTGGCCCTCCCTATGCTCACACCCAATTAAACACAAACATGCATGCCCATATACAGAATCATGGCAAACAACTCATATGATACTTATAAAATAATAGTGTTGGAAATTCTTCATTTTCTCACATAACCATTCTAGAATTGTTCTAGACGATCGGGTCAATGTGGGGGAAGGAGTCATTCCAAAGCCAATAATAGCAACCAGGCTTTAAAGTGGTTTACATAATTCCAGAGCCTAAGTGAGAAATTACCTTGAAAAGATAAGTACAGGCTTCTGAAAGTATTTTTATACCATTATCTCTGTAACAGGTCATAAGGAACAAAGGAGGAGGAGGAGGAGGAGAAGAAGAAGGAGAGGGACAGGGAGAAAAATCATGTAAGCCAGTATTCTTAGAACTTTAAACATTAAAATGTTTGAAAGGAGTCATAAAGGCCACATGACTCACTTATCATTGTCTAGTCTTACTCATGCCTAAGAAGTTTGTAATCCCTGACATGCCAGCTCCGGGAGGTAGCAGGGTAGATCTGATTTAATTTTCTTGATATCAGTATTCTCCTGGTTGTAAGTAACAGAAGATTCAACTCAACCTGCCTTAAATGGAGAACAAACATATTGGTTCACTGCATAGAAGTCCGGGCACAGGAATCAGCTTAGGTGAAGCATATTCAGTAGCCCTGATACTGTCACCAATATCTCTGTCTATTCTGCCTTGGTGGCTACTAGCCCAGTCTACTGAGAGTCACAGGCTCCATTCTCCAGGAACTTTAGATTTCCTTCCTGTGGAAGCCAACAAAACAGATCCAGAAAAAAATTAGCACAAACAACAGAATAGTAACAATAAAAGACACCACACTGGTTATGGATCTATGTTCTCGAAGGAAGAGAAAAAGAAAATGAATTTCTTCCTTTCTTGAAAAAAAAAAAAAAGAGGAAACTTCTTTAGTGTCCTCCTACCTCTGGTGTGACATGATATCCCTGATCCGATCACACTAACTCAAGGAAAGAAATATGCTGATAGACATAAAATAGTCAAGCCAGGTCCCTAGAAACAGCAGTGAGGTCACACCAAACACACCCAGTGACTGTGAATGGAGGGAGGGGTGGCCAAAGGAAACGAGAGGAAGACTGAGTCCTGAGTCCGGCATCAAATGGCAGACATTGGCCACCTCCAGCTGACACCTTCTCTTCCATCTAGTTCCTGCAGCCTACAAATCTAGACCTACCTGGTGCAGGCTACCTTTAGGCAAGTCCCCTGTAAGTGTTAAAGTTCCCAGATGAGTATTTAGCCAGCATTAATTCCAATAGTTACTGTGACTCCACGTGGAAGAGTCATATTATGCTGTGCTTGTGATTTCCTAACTCTTGTCTCTCCTCTTCTGAGAAGTGAAAGACAGAAAACTTGATGAATAAGGAGCCTTTTGATTCTCTCTATGGTAAGTGTCAGTCTCAAGCTCTATCCTTGCTTTGCTACAAAGGCCTAACAGGGAGAAGGCAAATAATTTAAAGTCACCACCTCGTACTGAACATCCAACTCACTCTCCTAAATAAGCCCTTTAGTTCTCCCTTGGGAAACCCTTTAATTCTAAATAGTGATTTTCCTTTTAAACAAGAATTCAGGTTTCCTCAGACACATGCTTCGTTTTTCCCTTTACTCAGATGCAGCCATTTCTTCTGTTACTCAAAATCCCTGTACTCCAGCACCTTGCCTTGGAAAAAATGTTCTTTTCCCACCAAGTCATTTATCTGATTCAGGACAGATCTTATCTCAGAATCCTTGCCTGATCTATCTGTGTCTCTTCCATACTTCTTTTGGCTATTCCATCAACATTCTATGTATTTTGATCATTTAAGAGGCTTGAAATAATTTTGTTATTAATTTTGCCTTGGAAGATTATATAGTCCTTGAAGTAAAAGCTGATACTGTATGAAGTAGACTTTCCTTATCCATTGGAAATAACTTCCAAGACCAATAGATACCTAAGGCCACAGATAGGACCAAACCCTCTATACAAGTACTGTAGTACTATAGCAATCTATCTAATAGCTAAGACAGCTCCTAAGTGATTAACAGGGGGGTAGCATATACAGAATAGATACACTGGACTAAAGGATGATTAATGCCCTCAGCAGGTTGGATCAGAATGGTATAAAATTTCATCATGTTCCTCAGTGCAAAACACAACTTAAAATTTATGAATTGTTTATTCTTAGAATTTTCCATTTAGATTTTCAGACCATAGTTGACCTTGGGTAACTAAATCCATAATCTTATGTTCTGTTGTAGTATCTGAACAGACTAGTGCAGTGGTCATAATGCCTCTCATCACTTTAGTAATAAATAGCCTTGTCAGACAGCTGCTTCACCCTTCTCCCCAGCTCCATGCCCAACTTTTTTAAAACTACAAAATGAGACTTATTACCAGATATTAACTTTTTATTGTAACTTTTTATTTTCCCTTTTCCCTAATGACTTTATTTATTGTTGAAGAGAAATACACTATAGAAACAGTTCTATCTTCTATCATAAACATAATATTTATGACAGCTATAAACACAGTACATGATATTACACATAGTTATTACCAGTAGAATTATTAATTGTTTGGTGATTGGAAAATAATGTTTAGGCTTTTTATTTCCTAGCATGGTATTACCTCTAGCTAGATATTTTACTAGGTTTTAGTTATATTTTAGAAAATGGGTTGATTGTTTTGGATTGATATATATTGCCATTTTTCTTTTTTTAAAATAATGGGCATAGGTTCTGATGAACATTTGCATGCAAAATCCTTGATTTTTCAGGAACAAATCCTTATAACTATCATTTCATATATTAGACTGGACAAAGCAATTCTTCAGCATTTATGAAGTTTCTGCTTAATTCAGAAAATTACAGTTCGGTGCTATAGAGAAGTCAAAGTGATCATTATTGTGATTTCCCGTCCTCAAGCAGCTCAAAATTGTAGGAGAAACAGCTATTCACCAAACCACGGTAAAGGTCTAAATGAGGTAAGCAACAAAACAGAAGCAAAAGCTAGTTCTGTGTGAGCAGAGATGCAATCATTCTGATTGGACCAAAGGATAGAAGATGCACAGCAAAGCCTAAAACTATCAGAAGACGAAAATTTATAAGCATTTGAAAATAGGTTGATACGTATTAATCACAGCATGAGAGCTCTAAAAGGAACAACAAGCATGTCACATCCTCCCTAATCCCAGCAGGAGCAGGGTAAGGCACAATTCTGCTAGGTTGGTAAAAAGGGAAATTTGTTAAGAAAACAAACAGGGCAACCAGTATATGAATTGAAACATCTATTTCCCAAGCAAATAAAGTGCTTGAATTATTTTCAAATTATACATTAGTCATAGGATTTTTAACAAGAGTTTAACAACCGTGGGCTTAATTTCCCTTATCTCTAAAACTATGATTTGAATTAAATGATTTCTAAAAGTCTTGAAGGTTGAAAATGCTGTAATTATATCATTTGCATAGCACTCAGTGAATTTTTATTGAGTGCTCACCATGTACCCAATGCCACATGCCCTGGAAGATTTAAAATGAACAAGATGCCTCTGACATCAAGAAACCTATAATGTTTTGGGAAAGGTCCATTAATATCAGGCAGATATGTGCGTAAGGGCCAAAAGGTAGGGTACAAATAATAAGCACTTGGGGAATTGACAGCACACAGAATCCAGGAGCCAAGGAAACTTCCTGAAGATGGAAAATTATACAAGACAACTCAAAGGAAGTTAGGATTTTAATAGGAAATCAAAGAGGAAAGGCATCCAATCTTGTTATCCACCTGCCACCCTGACCAAAAGCAGCCCTGCAGGGGTAATGCAAGAATCGTTAGGCTTTCTGAAGTGTTCAGAAAATGTAGTTGCCCCTCAGTATCCTTAGGCCACCCAAGGACACCCTTCCCAACTTGGATACCCAAACCCGCAGATGTTCAAGTCCCTTATATAAAAAGCTGTAGCATTTGCAGATAAATAACCCACATCCTCCCACATACTTTAAATCATCTCCAGATTATTTACAATATCTGATACAATATAAATACTACACAAATAGGTGTTAAACTATATAATTTAGGGACTAATGACAACAAATAATTTGTACAGGTTCAGTACAGATGCAGTGACTTTTCTGAATATTTTCAGTCTGCTGTTGGTTGAATCCATGGATGCAGAACTCATGGACACGGAGGGCCAACTACAATGTTCCATTCTTTCAGCAGTTACCCATAAATATAAATATGTAAATATCAAGGCCAGGCATTAAAACAATTAGTAAAGGCTGATTTTCAATGCTTTTGTAACATGTTAACTTACAAACATTTTACTACGTCTATCCTTGCTCTTAGTTTTATATGGTTATCAATTTAAACTTTGAAAATAAATCTACAGAGTGTGCAATAGCAGTAATGATGAAAATCATGTTACCTTCATCCCAGTGCTTGTTATTAATGACAGCAGTGTCTGTTCAATGATTCGCCTTCCTTTTCCCTGAGAGCTTATGGCTAATATTATCTCATCGTTACAGACATTGTCACTGGGCGTAGTGTTCTGTGAATGCAATGGTCTTCTGATTATTATATTGTGGCATGTGAATAATGTATTCCACGGTTCATAAAATACATCACTGTTGCTTTGACTAACACTTCTTAGGAAATAAGAATGAAATTTTAATATCAGAAATGCTTTCACTTAAACACAATGACTCATTCAGAACACAGTAATCATACACAGTCAGCATGCGTAACAAGCTGGGAAAATTGGAAAAATGTAAAATTACCTACATTACTTTTTATTTAAAAGTCCATTTGAAAACATGGACCAAAATAAGGAAACTAAATTAGATGAGGGTTGTGTATACTTTACAGACAAGGTATAGTCTGTTTAATAAAATATATCATCAATGCTGTGGTGCTGGGGATTGAACCTGGGGGGACTCTTCCACTGAGCAATATCCTCAGCCTTTTTTATTTTGAAATAGGATCCCACTAAGTTGCCAAGACTGACTTGAAAATGCAATCCTTCTGCCTCATTCTCCCAGGTTGCCAGGATTGCAGGAGTTCGTCCCTGTGTCTAGCCTGCTTCCCCTTCCCTCAACCCCACTGCCAGACCCCTCCTCAGCTTCCCAAAGGGCTCTGTTGACTTAGGATTTTGTATGTCCTCTCTCAATCTGCTTTCTCGTTCAACTACCCAAATCACCATCATTGCAAACACCTCTCAAGATTTGTAAGATAAGGTATGTTTTTATCATTTTTTAAAGGATTCTGAGAGCACTCACCTCTTCATATCAGTACATTCCCAGCAAAGCAGATCCAATTCTACATTGAAGCGCCATCAACCAGGAGTGAAGCTCTGGCTAAAGGCTGGTTAACACTCAGTATCACATATCACGATGGCTTCCTTTTGAACCCTCAACTTAATTCAACACTTGTCTTTGTTTTGAATTTCTGAACCAAAAATCCACTTTAGAAGAGCTAATGGAAACTGACAACCAAGATTCTAAAGAAAGCAGCACCCCTCATACTCTATTCCCTTCCTGGAATGAATATAAAAATCCCAATGTACCAAGTACCTAGCAGTCTTGTTGGTCAGACTGTCCAAGGAATCTGTGTCTCATAACTTCTAATTTAACAGGAAGAACCCAAAATCCCTTTCCATGCTAAAAGGGTAAAATTTAAGAATTAGAAATTTGGGAGCAAGATGCCATTTATCTGAGTTGGAGAAGCATTGAGTGTTTCATTGAGATGGGAGGTGGAGGAATGCTTGAAAAAAGTGAATGTGTTATTGTATACAATGAAGCCAGATTTTGTATTTCATAAGAAATGTGACTAAGATTTCTTTTTATAACAATAGGAGTAAGAAACAGAAGTAAACAATAAGAGCAAATATGTTAGATGTAGATGAGACTCAGGAGGTTTTGAAAGAAAAAAATTCTTACGTTTATCATATTGTTGTTGTAAAGAATTTCAGGAGAGACTATAACCACACCTCTGTTGTTGTGCAGTGATTAAGCAGGGGTCACAGCATCCTCTATAATCCTTTCCTAGGAGCAGAGAGTACGCTTCAATCATGAGGCAGCAGTACTTGTTAGAGGAAGAGAATCTCCCATGACATCCAGCCAAAACCTGCAGGTGAGACTAGAACTACACATGGACTGAGCAAGGACTCGGGAGAGAAGGTAGAGACACTGGATCGTGAAAGGTTAAAGAGAGTGGCAGTGGAGGGATTAGAACATGCTTAAGGTTTTCGGGGAGGAGGCTAGCATTATGCAAGGAAGGAGCCCCCACTCCAGTCACCCCCTGAAGAAAGACTCGCCAAAAACAATTCCAAATACTCAGACTCTGCTCTGCTTCACGAGACTCACAAGGAATCAGTCAAGGGGTAAGTAAACTTTGGAGACTACTGTGGATTTATTGGGGAAAGATAGGAAAGAAAATAGTTTTAGTTCCTGAAGTCATCTGAAGGTCACTTGTCAACTCCAAGTGACCAAGTGTGTCAATCTATATTTGTCTACCTGGCCCGAGAGATTAAGTCTGATGTCCCAGACGACCCTTCAATAGAAAAGAGGATCTCTGCACAGAGGATCCCTGAGAACCAACCTCCCACCCTAAGATCCTTGTTAAGCACAAGTAATCAACAGGTTCATTTGGTGCTTTTTAACCAAATTTTAAAACAATAAGGCCTTAAAGTATTTTAAAATAAATTCACACATTGGTAAGAGTTTGAACTCGATAAGTTCCTTGAGTACCTATCCTGTAACTTTATGGGGTAAATCCAGGTCCTCTCAGGAACTTACTTCACTTTGTTTAAGAAAAAAGAAGGAAAAGGAGGAAATGAAAGAGGGAGAAGAAGAAATACAGCTCAGACAGCATCAGACTTCTTTATTCAGCCGTAAAAGCCCCTGTGTCCCAAAGCCTATAAATATTAGGTTGCATCCCTTCTCCAGGCAAAACGGTACTTGGACTCCTATTTATTGCATGGAGTTGGAAGAATTCTGAGCACCAAGAGACAACCAGAAAGGTTTTACTGAGCCTGTATTTCCTATCAAACCCAGAACTGATAAACATCCAGAAACAATTTGACTGCTTCTCTTTGAAAACTCGATTCTTTTGTTTTCCAAACCATCTTGAAGTTATGTGGGGGATCTTCCAAAGAACCGCTTGACACCACAGTTGGCAAAAAATGTCAGCAGTCTCTTTCCATAACTCTTCCTGAAACCAGAAAGTCTTCTGTGAGCTAGTTTGGGTGGCTTAAGGGAAAAGTAGCTTTTGTTTTTCACCTATGTATTGCACTTGACTGAGGTCCTTGATATTACTAAGTCATATGAAAAAGAAATGTCACATCTGAGTACTGATACTTTTCCACATGCTGGGGGATGAATGATAAGGTCTGGATTGTTTGCACCACTGCACCCCTCCCACAAACCCATACATTTGGAAATACCATATTACTTAGGGTTAGTGGCACTGGCTTCCAGATTACTGTGAGTCTGTGTTGGCTGAGGCTCTTGTATCAATGAGTTAACATAGGTTTTCAGACTGAAGTCTCATGCAGTCTTCCTATGCCAACTCCCTTTAACATTATGACTCTCAACCTGGTTTTGAATCTGAAAAAAAATAATGATAAACTCTCTTTCTAGATAAAAGTAAACATATGCACACATAACTAACATTTTAGATTATTCCCAGGCTCTCTAAAACCCATGCACAGATTTTGTAGGGGTCCTTGAACATTTACTTGCTAACTACATGACTTCCTTGCTTCTGAAAATATTTATGTCATTGAGTTCTCTGCAGTTGAGCCCTGAAAATTACAAGTTCTGGTAACCTCAGTCACATACCTTGGTCCAAATTTGAGATGCAGAAATCACATTCTGCTAGAAAATGCAAGAAAATAGTCCAAAAAGGCTAGTAATCATACTTCAAGCATAGCATATAGTATCACAAATATTGAATGATAGGACTGTAAAGGGCTTTATGTTTCAAATATAAGAGAATAAATTTAAGTAAAATCTATTGACAACTCATGAATGGAGAGTGATGTGTTTAACATCATTGTAACACTCAAGAATTACAAATATTTGTCATATTTTACATACCTAAAATCTATATTTCAGAGGGTTCCTGGGCTCCTTAAAGCCCATGTGCTGAAACCCTAGGAACTCAAGGATATTTGGTTATTAAACCCTTTGCAACAGCACTGCTTTTGAAAATACATCATTAAGATCTTTGAGAGTTATAAAGATAGCACATTGTAGAATCAATACAGACAAGGTCTTCATAGAAACTTTTTAATTTAGCAGTGAATCTCATTATAAGAAATACATGCTGTTCAACCCCCATGATAGAGTTTTAACATTAATTTTGTATTATATCAACATGAAGTAATAAAGTAAAAAATATCTTAAGACATGAAAAAACAAGAGTACACAAAAACAATAGGAAAAGAAAAGACAATGAGCCCACATAAAGCAAGAGGAACAGAGAGAGAGAAACATGGAACTCTGACTCTTTACACACTGAGAAAAATATAGAAAGTAAGACTTTAAGGATGATTTTAAATGAATATTTATGGAAACTTTAAAGATATATTTAAAAAAAAAGAGCACAGGAATGAATGACACACACAAGGAAAACAATCATTTATCCCCCCCAAACAAATTCAACAGCTTCATAAAACACTTCAAAGAATTTTCTAAGAGAATTAATTTAAATTTCAATTTAAGACAAAGTTTTGAATTAAAGAAAAGCTGACAACCAAAATCCTTAATGCATGTTGCTACCAAATTTCATGTCTTTCTAATGAAGACCATCTGGCTTTCTTTACTTAAGTATTCAGTCTTTAGAGATATGGCACTATTTATTTCTGCTTAATTTTGTTATATTCTCTTTTCTCTCTTTATAGCACTCTTTTCAAGCATGCCTTAGAGAGCAACATCCTCTAGAATACTGCTGAATTGCATGACTTTTGAGATTTTGGGGAAAAAAAAATTTGTTTCTCATGCTATGATAAAATGTTTGAGCAGAGTGTAATACATTAAAACCATAAATATTTATTTATTCAGGTAAGAAGGAAACTGAACTGATCTTTCCTTTTTCTACAAGATTCTAAAAGGTGCAGTTTAATATTTGAAAATTATTAATTGTATTATTTATTTGCCTTTACACTTGTATAAGTTTTCATGTTCCTAATTAGCAACCTTTTGTTTCAGCTTTAAAAATTTCCTTTAGCAATTCTTGTAAGACATATTTTAGTGGTGGTAAATTCCTCTCAGATTTTAATTTTCTCAGAAATTATTAGTTTCACTTCGTTTCTGAAGAACAGTTTTACAAATAAAGTATTTTTGGTTGTAAGTTTTTTGTTATGTTTTGTTTTTCATTGAGCACTTTGAATTTGAGCACTATGAATATATTATCTTACTCCCTCTGGCCTTTAATATTTCTGCTGAGAAATCTACTACTATCCTTATTTTAGCTCCCTTGTATGTGATATGCTAACATGTGTGGGATAAAAGTGAGTGTTCCTGTATTTTGGGGATCTGTAGTACAAATTTAAAAGATAAAATTTAAGACAAAATTTAAAAGATAAAATTTGGGGCAATAGATGATCAGTGTCAAGTAAATGGTACATAACACATGTACAGAGAAAACAGAATCACAGGAAAAATGTCAAGGTAGGAATTGGCTGCTCTGCATTGATACTTGAACAAGTTGAAGCTAGGTGAAGTATATTGATTATGTTGACAGTTACTGTGAAACTCAGTTTTTTATTTTTTTTCTTTGTTAAACCAGCTTGAATTTTTGTAGACAGCTCTATTTATCACACTGACAACAAAATGCTTAATGAAATTCTAAGACTTGAGAAATCAAATTTAAACTAAAATCAACCTTACATTTGTTCATTAACTTATTATAATGAATTCATGGAAAAAAATCTGAAGTACACAATAGTGTGTACATATTTAATTGTATTTCATTAACAGTTTTTCTCTTTCCAAAAGTGACTTTGGGAATAAAATATCATAAAGATTTAAATGACTTAATTGTTTTTAATGATTCAATTGAGTTTGGTGACTAGGACTCAATGAAGATATAATGGTTTTTATCATCATACTATTATCTTTTGAAAACAGATGCAAGTGTTTTGATGCCTATCTTTCTTTTTTAAAAATTTATTTATTCTAACTTGTTATACATGACAGCAGAATGCATTTCAATTCATAGTACATTGGCTTACTTCATTGGCTTACTTCACTTAGCATGATATCAACTCCATCCATTTACCTGCAAATGTCATGATTTTATTCTCTTTTAATGCTGTGTGATATTCCATTGTGAACATATATCACAGTTTCTGTATTCATTCATCTATTGAAGGGCATCTAAGTTGGTTCCACAGTTTAGCCATTGTGAATTGTGCTGCTATAAACATTGATGTGGCTGTGTCACAGTAGTATATAGTTTTTAAGTCCTTTGGGTATAAACTAAGGAGTGGGATAACTGGGTCAAATGATGATTCCATTCCAAGTTTACCTAGGAATTTCCATATTGCTTTCCATATTGGTTGCATCAATTTGTAGTCCCACCAGGAAAGTATAGGTGTGCCTTTCCCCCACATCCTCACCACCACTTATTGTTGTTTGTATAATAGCTGCCATTCTGACTGGAGTGAGATGCAATCTTTGAGTAATTTTGATTTGCATTTCTCTAATTGCTAGAGATGATGAACATTTTTCCATATATTTGTTGATTGATTGTATATTATCTTCTGAGAATTGTCTGCTCAGTTCCTTGGCCCACTTAGTGATTGGGTTGTTTTTGTTTGTTTGTTTGTTTTGGTGTTAATATTTTTGAGTTCTTTATATATACTAGAGATTAGTGCTCTAGCTGATGTGTGTGTGCTAAAAAATTGCTCCCATTCTGTAGGATCTCTATTTACCTCACTGACTATTTCTTTTGCTGAGAAGCAACTTTTTAATTTGAATCCATTGCATTTATTGATTTTTTATTTCATTTCTTGACCTATAGAAGTCTTATTAAGGAAGTTGGACCTAATCCAACAAGATGAAGATTTGGGCCTACTTTTTCTTCTATTAGGCACAGGGTCCCTGGTTTAATTCCTAGGACCTTGATCCACTTTGAGTAGATTTGTGCATGGTGAGAGATAGGGGCTTTAATTTATTTTGTAGCATATGGATTTCCAGTTTTCCCAGCACCATTTGCTGAAGAGGCTATCTTTTCTCCAATATATGTTTTTGGCACTTTTGTCTAGTATTGAGATAACTGTATTTATCTGGGTTTGTTTCTGTGTCTGTCCTTTATTCTGTACCATTGGTCTACAAAGTTGATTTTGGTACCAATACCATGCTGTTTTTGTTACTATTGCTCTGTAGTATAGTTTAAGGTCTGATATAGTGATGCCACCTGCTTTACTCTTCTTGCTAAGGATTGCTTTGGCTATTCTGGGTCTCTTATTTTTACAGGTGAGTTTCATGATTTCTTTTTTTATTTGTATGAGGAATGTCATTGGGATTTTGATTGGGATTGTATTTCTGTATAGTGCTTTTGGTAGTATGGTCATTCTGACAATATTAATTCTGCCAATCCAAAAACAAGGGAGATCTTTCCTTATTCTAAGATCTTCTTTAATTTCTTTCTTTACTATTATGTAGTTTTTTATTGTAAAGATCTTTTACCTCTTTCATGAAGTTGACTCCCAAGGTTTTTTTTTGTTCTATCTGTTTTGTTTTTTGAGGCTATCATAAACAGGGTGGTTTTAGTTTCTCTTTCAGAGGATTTGTCACTGATGTACAGAAATGCCTTTTATTTATGGATGTTGATTTTACATCCTGCTACTTTGCTGAATTTATTTATTAGTTCTAGAAGTTTTCTGGTAGAATATTTTGGATCCTCTAGATATAGAATTATGTCATTGGCATACAGTGATATTTTGAGTTCTTCTTTTCCTATTTGTATCCCTTTAATTTCTTTCCATCTGTCTAATTGCTCTAGCTAGAGTTTCAAGAACTATGTTAAATAGAAGTGGTGAAAGAGGGCATCCCTGTATTGCTCCAGATTTTAGAGAGAATGCTTTCAACTTTTCTCCATTTAGAATGATGTTTGCCTGGGGCTTAAGATAGATAGCTTTTACAATGTTGAGATATGTTCCTGTTATCCCTAGTTTTTCTAGTGTTTTGAACATGGAGGGTGCAATATTTTGTCGAATGCTTTTTCTGCATCTATTGTGATGATCATATGATTCTTATCTTTAAGCCAATTAATGAGATGAATTATATTTATTGATTTCCATATGCTGAACCAACCTTACATCCCTGGGATGAACCCCTCTTGATTGTGGTTTACTATCTTTTTAATATGTTTTTGTATGTGATTTGCCAGAATTTTATTGAGAATTTTTGCATCTTTTTTCATTATAGGTATTTATTGGTCTAAACTTTTCTTTTTTTAATGTGTCTTTGTTTGGTTTGGCTATCAAGGTGCTATTGGCCTTATAGGATGAGTTTGGACGTGTTCCCTCTTTTTCTATTTCAGTAATAATTTGAGGAGTATTGATGTTAGTTGTTCTTTAAAGGTCTTGTAGAACTCAGCTGTGTAACCATCTGGTCCTGAGCTTTTCTTGGTTGGTGGGCTTCTGATAGTGTCTTCTATTTCATTGCTTGAAATTGATGTGTTTAACTTGTGTATATCATCCTGATTCAGTCTGGACAAATCATATGACTCTAGAAATTTGATATTTTATATTTTATTGGAGTACAAATTTTCAAAATAATTTCTAATTATCTTTTATATTTCTGTAGTGTCCATCATAATATCTCCTTTTTATCACATATGTTAGTAATTTGAGTTTTCTTTCTTTTCATTAGCATAGCTAAGGATTTATCAATTTTATTTATTTTTTCAAAGAACCAACTTTTTGTTTTGTCAATTTTTTCTTTTGTTTCAATTTCATTGATTTCAGCTCTTATTCTAATTATTTCCTGTCTTCTACTGCTTTTGGTGTTGATTTGTTCTCTTTCTAGGGCTTTGAGATGTAATGTTAAATCATTTATTTGTTGACTTTTTTTTCTTTTAAGAAATGAACTCCATGCAATGAACTTTCCTCTTAGTACTGCCTTCATAGTGTCCCAGAGATTTTGATATGCTGTATAAGTGTTCTCATTTACCTGTAGGAATTTTTAATCTCTTCCTTGATGTTGTTTGCAACCCATTTTTCATTCGGTAGCATGTTTTTTAGTCTACAGGTTTTGGAGCAGCTTCTATTTTTTATTTTATCATTTTTTCTAATTTTATTCCATTATAATCTGGATAGATCTGATATGATCTGATAGAATGCAGAGTAGTATCCCTATGTTTTTGTATTTGCTAAGAGTTGCTTTGTGGCATAATGTATGGTCTATTTTAGAGAAGGATCCATGTGCTGCTGAGAAGAAAGTGTATTCACTCTTTGATGGCTGAAATATTCTATATATGTCTGTTAAGTCTGAGTTATTGATTGGGTTATTGAGTTCTATAGTTTCTTTGTTTTTTATAGTTTTATAGTTTTTTTGTTTGGGCTCTATCCAATGGTGAAAGAAGTGTGTTAAAGTCACCCAGTATTACTGTGGTCTATTTGACTCTTGAACTTGAGTTTGTTTGACGAACATAGATGCTTCATTTTTTGGGACATATATATTTATAATTGTTATGTCACATTGATATATGGTTCCCTTAAGCAGTATGTAATAACCTCCTTTATCCCTTTTGATTAACTTTGGCTTGAAGTCTATTTTATTTAATATGAGAATGGAAACCCCTGATTGTTTCTGCAGTCCATGTGAGTGATATGTTTTTTCCCAACTTTCATTTTCAGTCTGTGCATGTCATCTCCTATGAGTCTCTTGGAGGCAGCATATTGTTGGCTCTTTTATTTTAAAATCCAATCTGCCAGTCGATGTCTTTTGATTGGTGAGTTTAGGCCATTAACATTCAGTGTTATTATTGAGACATGATTTGCATTCCAGTCATTTTTGTTTACTTTTGGTATTTAACTTGACTTGGTTTCACCTTTGTTTATTTTTTTCCTTTAGTGTAATAGCTCCCTTTGATCATTTCATTGTAGTGTTCATTTGCTCCTCATGGAATGTTTGCATAGGATGTTCTGTAGTGCAGGTTTTCTAATTATAAATTTCTAACTTCTGTTTATCATGGAAGATTTTTATTTCATCATCAAATCTAAAGCTTGATTTTGCTAGATATAAGATTCTTGGTTGGCATCCATTTTCTTTCAGAGCTTGGTATAGACTTGTTCCAGGATCTTGTAGCTTTCAGGATCTGGGTTGAAAAATCTGCAGATATCCTAATTGGTTTTCTCTTATATGTAATTTGATTCCTTTCTCTCATGGCTTTTAAAATTCTCTCCTTATTCTGTGTGCTAGGCATTTTCATTATATTGTGCCTTGGTGTGGATCTGTTGTGATTTTGTACATTTGGTGTTCTGTAAGCCTCTTGAATTTGGTTTTCTAATTTGTTCTTCATGTTTGGAAAATTTTCTGATATTATTTCATTGAATAGATTATTATTTCCTTTGGTTTGAAACTCTATGCCTTCCTTTCTATCCCAATAATTCTCAAATTTGGTCTTTTTATGTTATCCCATAATTCTTGAACATTCTGCTCATGATTTCTTACCATCTTTACTGTGTGGTAAACTTTATTTTCAAGATTATATATTTTGTTTTTATTGTCTGAGGTTCTGTCTTCCAAGTGATCTAATCTGTTTATGATGCTTTATATTGAGTTTTTAATTTGTTTTATTGCTTCCTTCATTTCAAGGATTTCTGGGTTTTTTTCCAGAACCTCTATATCTTCATTGAAGTAATCTTTTGCTTCCTCTATTTTTTTTATGTAGCTCTTTATTGAAATGATCTTTTGCTGTCTGTATTTACTCTCTAATTTCATTGTTTAATTCACAGAACATTTTAATTATGTACATCCTGAACACTTCCTCTGTAATTTCTTCTGTTGTGATGGCCATGATTCTAATAATGTAGTATCTTGGTTTGTTTGGGGCACTTTCTTCCCTTGTTTTTTCATGTTGTTCTTTTTTCTTCCCTGTTAGCACTGCAATCCAAGATGCTACAGTTTTTACCCTATAGGTTTATAGTGTCCCTGAATGTTTACAATACCTCTCCTCTAAGGAGGAGAACAATATTAACAGATCCCAATACAAACAATAGACAGTCTTAAACCAAATAGCTGCTATTAAGATATTTATGGTTTTGTCAGAATATACAGAAATGGTGAGTTCAATTATTATCTACAATATAAACAGTAGATATGCAAAAGGATCTACAGTTTCTGATGGTGGACAAAGAGAGAACCAGGGTAGGATATAGGATGAGATGTTAAGGAGGTAAGAGGTGAGGACATAGAGTTATTAGACCTTAGGAAGTGTGAAAAAGGAATCTAAAGAAGTAGGCTAGTAGCAGGAGAAAAGATAGAAAGTGATTTGGGGGAGAGAAATAAGTGGGAAGACAATTGAGAGAGTACAAAAAACAAAAAAATAAATAAAAATTAAGAAAAATTAAAAATGTAAAAATAGGAGATAAAAGAACATACAACCCAACTGTAATATACTATTCTGACATCCCCGACCTCAGTGGCCTAATTCATGAAAAGTTGGTTTCATAAGTGTTGGGGATGTGAGGGTGGGAGAAGAAAAAGAGAGAAAAGAAGAAGAAAAAATCTTGAAGGAAAATACAAGATTGTTTTTGTTGGATTTCAGTATCTTTTCTGCTTCCCTTCTCATCCAATAGTTGGGATTGACAGTTGTTTGCTGGTGTCTCCACCCTCAGGATGGTGAAGATTATTAAATTGGGGAGGTTGGTGTTGGGGCGGAGCTCCTGGAGGTGGGGTATAGCATTTGCTGGTCCCTGTCGGAATACTGCACCCTAAGGCTCTCCTTTGGAGCCCACTTGGGTGATGTGGGCCTCTGGTCCTATCTCCTTATATTGCCTGTAGACCTCACAATTCCTGTTCTCTAATTTAGTCTCTAAACTGTATCTCACTTACCATCTCTCTTTCTACTTAACTTATCAGGAACCTCTCTCTCTGGAGGTCTTGGACTGCACTATGGGGGCTACACACCTGTCACAGAGAGCTATTTTGTATTGGGCAGTTTGGGGCCAGGCTTTGCTAGCTATGGACTGGCAGCATAACTGCAAGCATTGTGCCAGGTTAGTGGCTGCAGGGGAAAGGTGAGGGTTTGGGACTATAGGTACCTTGATATTGTTTCTAGTACTTGTAACTCCCAAGCTGAGAGTTGCCCCAACTAAAGATGGCCACAAGGTGTCCCAAGATGGAGGCGACTGCTTTCAGAGATGGGGTATCTGGTCAATTAGGCCAGATGGTGGTTTTGGGCAGTGTTCAGAGATGAAGCTCTGTGGTGTGCAGTGGTTGTGGCTGGCAGCTGTCTCCAGTTCCTGTCCTGTTTTTTCAGGTACAGGCTACCTAGTGTAGGGGACTATGGCACTGCAATGTGTTCCAAGGTGGAGGCCACCAGGGTTGCCCCAGATGGGGGTCTACATAGAAGTGGCAGCTAGAGGTCCTGTGCATGGGCAGCCGCCGGTGTCCTGCATGGGAACAGCAGCCATGATTCCTACACAGGTGGACCACCAGGGGTCTTGCAAGGGGGGTTGATGTCAGTGGTCCCGCTTGGGCTTAATGCCTATCTTTCTCACACAAAGGCAGATTCATTTAATGAATGAGTAATAACTGGGAATTGTTCTAGATAAAGTAATTTAAGAACTCCTCCAAGGATTCCTGAAAACTTAAAGAAGATGGGAGAGTAAACATACATATTCTGTGCCCTACTACTCACTTTTTAAATTAATCTCAGGTTGCTGATTTTTACTTTATCCCAGATTGAATATAGCTCGAGTATGAATAAGTAGAATAATATGGATTTACTTAACTTAGCAAGTCAGGATGATTTATGTAGACTCTTTGTGCCAGGTATACATTCTAGTTGATTTCCAATAGAAACATGTTTAGAAAATAAATTTAGTTAAACTATAATTATGTAATTGAAATATTTGTCTCAGAAAGATTTTTTTTTACCATTCTCATCACAAAAGAAGAAAATTTATTAAATATCAAGGGAAGGCAGGGATAAAGTAGGAGAAGGAGTCTAAGGCAAGATTGTTACTTGTATTTACCACTCCACATCTCCTTTCCACTTTTTCTGTCTTCTCACTCCTGGGCTCTGGGAGAAAGTTTTCAGGAGGATAAACTTCAGCTGGTATCACATACTACAGACTAACTGTAGATGAAGCAAGGAGGCTCCAGTTCCCTGGAATCCACAAACCCTAAACACTTACAATCTATATTCTTAACCCAGGAAGCAGTTCTTCTTCCAAAGCTTCAACAATCTGGGAAAAGAAAAGAAAATCACTTCAGCAGGTGGCATCCTAAGTCAAAGGGATTCATGAGACACTCTTTTCAGTAGGTTAGGTTTTCAGGCATGTAGACCAGGGTACAAATGGGACAGTAGGACATTTCTTACAAGCTGCCTGGTGCTACTACTGCTGGTGCTCTGGGGATCTCACATTGAAACCATGGACCTATCAGTAAACTCCTCTCTAACATCATGCCCACCCACAAGGCAGTTTGGTTTCCAGACATACCAAAATCACGTAAAATGCCACTGCTTCCCGTCTTAGACATTGCATGGTGGTGCAATATCTAAAATAACTTCTCCTATTTATTGATACTAGTACAATACCATTCATCAAATGTCACTAATATTTTTCCTGTGAAGCCTCCTTTTTCAAATAGAAAATTACAAGTTCATCAGAATTCTAATTAGAATTTTTTTCTTATTAAATAGCATTAGTACGATTTCACTACTATACTCTCTGTGTTCCTAACTCCGATCCTGCCCCTTTGAAAAATGTCTCAGTAAGGAGAAAGAAGCAGCTTTTCCTTTCTCATGGGCTTGTCCTTGCTCCAAAGACACTTGAATGAAAGAAAAATAATGTGAATAATAATTATGTCTTGCTTCTGTTTCACTTGTTAGGCCAAAAATTTATACTCCATAGTACTGGAATATTCTCTGCAGAGAACTGTCTAATGCATACTTTAATTCACTTCCATTCTATGTGTTTAAAACATTAGTTCAGATTCTTACTCTTTTATGACTACAAAGACACATTTAAAACTAAAGATACAGTGTAATTATTCTAATTAAGACTCTCTTGGAATTACAGATGGAGTAATCAATTCAGGTTAACTCAAATAGAGCAGTTTTGTTTTATTTTTTTATTTTTTCGTATCTATCTAGGGTTTTAGGAAGAGTGGGTCTCTGATTCAAGAATGATATATAAAAAAGTACAATTGGGGCTGCATTATCTACAGCTGGAAAATGGAATATAGAAGAACCAGGGTCTCCTTCAATCTCTCCTTACTGAGAGATAGATTCTTTTTTTTTTTATTTTTGCAATCTTCCTGTCTGAAATTTTACCAAGCTTTACTCTCCACTCCAACAAACACACAGTCTACATGATCTTTCATCTTGGTTTCACAATTTGTCTCGTCTTCTCATTGTGCAAACTTTACATTTACAGTAGAAAAGGACAAGAAAGCTCTAATTATTTCAGCTTCCCCAGCTGTTTTCTTTTCTTGGAGGTAGGGAAGAGTTAGACATATAACAAACCTGCCAGCCTAAACCCAGTCTTTCACAGATCAGTGGAAGCAACACCAATGGAAACAGAATAATGCAGAGAAAGAAGCAGAAGCCAATGTAAGCCTATTGACAGCTTCATTCAGTCCGGAGCAAGCATCCAGAGCTGTCCCCATTTGGACAGGATCATTATACCCGCTAAATGCTGTTCATCATACAGGTTCTGCCCCTGGAAAGAGGTGTGACCTTCAGTGAGTCCGTTTTCATCAGCCAAAATCATCTTAATGAGGACCGACAGCCAAACACCATCTTCTGGCAGCCCTTTCAGCTAAGGGGACATCTGGGCAGTACATCACACATCCACACAGCTACCCTTGCCCTGTGTGGATCCACTTCTTCCTTGCTTCTCCAGGATTCCAGCAATCTCTTTTCCTAAAGATAGCTTAGAAGAGGGAGGCTAATGAGAAGAACCATGTCCCCAGGATTGGAGAGGCCATAAAGCCACAACTGACACTATAGTCTCCCTCCTCCCACCCAGTCTAGGTTCCTCTTGCTGTCAGCTAGCACTTCCTCTGTTATCAGTAACTGACCTAAAGGCAAGACTCAGACCCTCCTGCCGTTCTCTGATTGTGGTCATTGCACCTGTCTGTTTATGGTCAAGGAAGGAAAAAAAGAGTACCAAGAAGTACCCAAGTAAATCCCTATGTGCAAGATATATTCCTTCATGTCTCCTTGTTGAACAGGAGGCCACATTCTCCAACTGATCAGAATCCATTATTTCTGCCAAAATAAAAAAAAAGGCTCTCTTGCCAGTTATTCTTTGACATGACGGACTCAAAGTCATGTCAACATGACAACAGCTTTAACTTCAAGTTAAATAAAGTGTGGCTGTGTCCTCTGTTTATCTAAGCTCACAGAGATGGGGATCCTAAATTTTCCAAATGGGTCAATGGAAGTAATGGCTAGTGTGAGTGGGATCACCTCTCCTTCTTTATACTTGGTTTCTAAACCTGTATCTTCTACCTGTTGGGGAGGCAGTACCACTAAAAAATATATATATTTAAGATACTTTGTATCTCAGAGGATAAAGCCATATCTGGCAAAGTATCACCTTTGACCTAAGCCTTTAATGGTGCCTACAATATATTGGCCTTCCATTCTCAGTCTGGAACTAATGGGTATTTTAGCCTTAAAACAGTAAAATCTTTGGTCCCAGACTCTCACTAAGGCATACATTGCAGTAGTGTGTCCATTGGTTTAATTCAGTGAGATCCTTATTTAGGGATCAAATTCTCTGTAAGTCCCTGATAGTGGTGCTAGCTAAAGTCCTGCAGGCAAGAAAGGCAGGCCATGTGCTCCCAGAGTATATATCTATTATTGTATAAATTAATTACTGTTCCTTTCAGAGTAGAGGTGTTCATATGTAAGTTAACATGCCACCAAGTGGATATCGATCTTCCTAAGGGATGGTACTGCATCGGTGGCCTAACGTTAGTCTCTTCTACTAGAAGCTTAAACATGCCTGTCTTGTCAATCAGCCCTCATAAGTGCTCTTGGACTGTATTGATCTCTGGAATCATGACTACTCCTTTCATTCATCTAACAGTGCTGGAGTAAACGAGATCAGAAGTTTGATTTCAACTCTCTGATTGTTCAGTGCCTCTTTGGTGGTGAATATTCTCTAGTGAGTATGATTATGCCTCACACAAATATCCTCACACTTGGTGTTCATACTAAAGGTCTTTCCACCTGCCTCTACCTCCAGGTCTTTGTTCTCACTCTTCTAAGCTTTCTCCTTCCTTGGTAAGACTCATCAACCAAGCCATTCACTTCTTCTCATATGTTTGAGGATGTTTCATTGTTGGACCACAAAGTAGAAGACCAGATATGCTGTGTAGGGCATACCCAGATGGTATTGTAGTGAGCTATTGGATATTGTTAGCTGATGCTCTCCTGTAAAATGTGCTTGGACTTCTCTCTCCCTCTGTCACCTGGAGGAAAGGACCAGCCATGTTGCCAAAGATGCAGACTGCAAGAGAGACACTGGAAAAATAGTGGTGGAGAGAGTGGGTCTCTAGTCTGTATGCTTATTTAGATTGTTTATTTTCCTGGGTTTAGTCCATGATTGATCTCATATGAATATCTTCCATTCCATGAAAAGTTAGCTTCTAGATGTGCCTCACAGTATGCCTTAATGGGTTAGATGGAGCCGTTCTGAGAATGGGTATTTCTATCTATATGAGCACTTGGTATCCCAGGGTCAGCTGTTTTATATGGTTTAGGGGCCAGTGGTATGCTAGAAGTCGTTCTTCAAAAGATGTATTTCTCTGCCTCAAAGGTATCCTTGCTTCAAGTCATGCAGGCCTGCATTGTAGATTCTCTAATAGAGGCTTAACATAAATTCCACAGTCTATGGAAATTCCAGCTTCTGAGAACCTATAAACCATAGGATCTGCCAAATCATATAGTCCGAGTTACAGGACCCTTTTCTGTCCTGGCCTGACACAAAATTGGCAACCCTTGGTGTCTCTCAACATATAAATAGGACAAGGAAGTATTCTCAGGTGAGAAATATGCTACATCCAGAGTCCAAAAAGGCCTACCAAGCATTGAATTTTCTTCTTCATGGTAGAAGTTGCAGAATGAGTAATTTGTCCTTTACTTTGGAGGAATTGTACTAAGATGGAGAAGGTAGAGGGTCCTTGAGTGTTTATTGGCTTTATTTACATTCTCTGGAGTGTATGAGTCCTTGCAGAGTTCTCCAATGTGATGGTTATTTCTTATTTACCTATTCTATTTATGACATTATCAATATTGAGGTTGATAGTAATAGGATGCTCATGTGGTTCATAGTATGACAGCTGGAGTGAGAACTGACATCACACTGGGGAAAGAATGGCAAACACTACTGACCAAAGTTAACATACATTTTCCGTTCCTTTTTTTCAGAGAGAGATGAAAAAGAATTCATATCCCTGATCAATGGCCAGATAGCATGGTTTTGAAGCTGGGTTAATCTATTCTGGAAAAGATATCACTTCAAGCACAATAGCCTGCCACTGATCTATTCTATGGCTGAGTTTATAGTAATCCACCGTCATCCTTTAGGACTCATCTGGTATTTACACAGATCAAACTGGTAAATTAAACAGAGATATGATGGGATCAGCACAAGTTTAGAATGGACCTAGTTTCTGACTTCTAACCCAAGATGTGATTTTCTTTTATTGTACTTATGTTTTTTTATTGTAAAGGTATATAGGAGGGAGTTTTAGAGGCTTTTGCCTAGCCATTCCTATCATAAAAATTATTTTCTTTATTTTTATTTTTCATTGGTACATTATGACTATACATAATAGTGAATTTCATTGCTACATATTTGTACATGAACACACTATTGCAATGTAATTTGGTTAATTTTATGATTCTAGCCTGATAGGACAATGACTTGGTATGGTTCTTGAAGGTTGGGTTGGTTGAATGAAAGGTTGTGCCATTTGTCAGTGTATTCCAATTGTACATTTGGGTACCAGGAAAATAAATACCAGTTGGTTCCAGGATACACTGGACCCATCATAAACTTGACTGGGTCCCAGAATGCTTCCATTCTAACTGGCTTCCAGTGCGTAAGAATCGACTCAGGTCCTTGTCTAACAAGCCTCAAAATATTTAGGTATTTCACTTTCCTCAGTATAGAGTTACCTCCACAAATGACATTAGGTGCTTTCATGGAAGAATTGGGAAAATCATTGCTAGGTACATTTGGCTAGTACTGCATCTTCTGTCCTTCTGAAGATGTAACTTTTCTTTTTTAGTAATGCATTTTGGATCTGAAAACTGTCTCAGGTCCAGGAACCAAGTAAGGTATTGTGACATTCTATGGCATTAGTTGCTCAGTCTCTCGTGCATCCAACTTGATCTCCATTGACTGTAAAAATTCAAGTGTCTATTTCACCCCTTGGTGGGCTTAAGCATTTTGATAACTCTTTATGAGTCAGGCCCCCTTCATCGTCTCCAGCCTTGCCACTAATTATGATAATTGAGTCCATCTGGCTTGAGATGGTTACAGGCTGCCGTCTGGCTTCATTAGCTTTAGGTACCTATAATTCCCATTTCCATTGTTGAGCCCGGAACTGTAATTGCATCTCCCACTGACTTCTTGGCCTTCTTAGTGACGCTACTCTATTCTTACCAGTGCATTTCTTATTACTATGGAAAATGGCCTGTCCTTCATGCCTTCCCAAGGAATGTCATCTTCTAGTGAAATTTCCAGAACTACATGTTACATTTATAGCATTTCCTGGGTGTTTGTGGAGTGTTAAGTTCTATCTCTGTGAAAGTGCTGTCATGATGATAAGTTCTTTAATCCAAATTTATGTTCTGTCACCTTTTGGTCTATCATCCTCACAGAAACACATCTAACTGTAGTCACTACATTATTGTCTAGATCTTACATTTTCTTTGGTATATACTGTCTTTCCCTTTCTAGAATACCCTGCAACTCCCTGCGTTTGACCCTTGTTATTGGCCTACTGGACAGGACTGGAAGATCTTTAAAGAGCACATGTTGTCTTCCAATTAAAAAGCCTCTGTCTGTTCTTCAAACAAGGGAGGAGTATATGCCTTTCACATCTGCAGGCTCCAGGAAATCTAGAGATGCAAGTCTCACAGATACATCCAACTCAGGTCTCATTCTCTTCCAACCAGGCCCCTTACCTTGGCATAGCAGACTCGCCTTCATTTAGACATTGACCTTCTTTGAAACTCAAACCCTTTCTCTGCCCTTCTACTGCAGGAAATGAGAGCCTCATTACATGCTACCAAGGAGGTCTTTGGCTTTCACAATTGATTTTTTTTATTACCGATTTATCAGTCTTTGCCTTGCATTGTCTATTTTTCAGTGTGTAATCTTGATAGATGCCCAGCTCCAGTTTCATTTTAGTAACTAGTTTCCAAATGCCGGACACATGGCACCAACAAACAGTATAATTTACATTCATCAATATACCATCTCAGTTCACCACCAGTGAGCATTGGTAGTGCCAATGATTGTGTTCCACAAATCAACAGCTTCATGTTCCAACCGGGCAGTGGGTGATCCAGCTCTAAAACCCCCTCTTAGCATCTGCTTTCTTGGACCTGGTACCAAGTTTGACAAAACATGTCTAGCAAATAAAAATGACATTGTTTTTTAAATACTATTAATGAAATAATGTAACTAAAGAGCATTACCGTTCATGAAGTATTTTGACAAATTGTATTTTTTCCTCACAATAGCCCTCTGAAGTTGTCAAGTTCAGTATTATTACCTCTAATTTATAAATTTGAAAAAGCTTGATCTCAGAGAGTTTAAGCTAATCCCTTATGCTAGCAAAAATGTCACTCACTTGATTTGATATTTGTATAACTATCAAATAATGAAAAACCCACACAATCTGACTTCAAGCTTAGGATGCTTTCCACTGAACCACTGATGGATTTTTATGTAATAAATAAGATAAAATAATAAAAGCATAACATCAAGCTTCTCTCCTGGAATATGTGAATAAAAGTTCTCAAACTCTTCACTACAGCTATGATCTCTTTCACTGAGGAATAATTATAAGAATTGACACTCAAGAAACAGGTCAATCATTGAATAAGAAAAGGTATTATTTTTTAAGTAAGAGCTCTTGACAGTTCTTATGAGCTGGAGAGAGGCACTGCTACAAACTGGAAAAAATTTTTTTTTTTTGCCTGAAAGTTAAACCTAAAAGTCAATACTTAGAGATTAGAAAAGAATTAAACAAATTCATCTTAGAATGTCTTATACTTAGGCCCATAAATTTTAGCTATCACAAAATAAAAATACTATCACAGTTAAATAACAGTAACGTGTTATATTAAAGGGATTGAGTTACCCATGGAAGGAGAAAATCAGTAGCTTCAGCAACAACAATGGCATTTTCAGGCCAATGTGGTCCCCACTGGTGTGTGCCAGGAAGCACCTGCCCAGCCCGGTGGGGAGCATGTCCAAAAGGAGAAAATGGATGCTTTAGGCCATCCTGGCTTGATATCACCAAACATCTTTACAAAAATAAACTCTATACATTGATGACAATGTTAAAACTCTACTAACAGGATTCCTCATGCCCCCTTCCCGCCACACTCCGCAAAAGATGATCACGCCATCCTGCCTTTTGTGCATGGCAGTCAAAACATTTGGTGGAACTTCCCCAGCCACTGAAATTTTTATTTTTATTTTTTTTTTTAGGATCTCAATTTTATATGCAGTGTATTCTTGGCACCAAGATAGGAGAAGCAGTTACTATCATGAGGCCCATATGGCAGGAGAAGGCCATTTGCTTTGCACAGACTGATAGATGGGCTCATTCCAGAAAGCTTCAATATCTGGGAGAAATGACAAATCAAAATCTGTATCATTCTCTTCCAAGGAAGCCTCAGATTTCTTTAACAATACTCAATCTTTGCAAAAATCCCATTGGAGAGAGATGGTGCCTTGGCCACTGGACTGTCCCTAGGGTCAGTAAGTCTGTGGAAAGGCCCTCCTCCCATTAAGCTCTGTCTAGGAGGCTCTTACCTTTTCAACAGGAAATTTCTATTAGTCAACTCAAAGAAAAACTATTTTTAAAATAACGGAGTGAATATCTAAGCATATTTTCTTAAACCAGTTATCTTTACAGCTCACTTAAATGGGTCTGGGATGTCTATTCTTACATTGTAGAGATGTTTACATCAAGTAGCAGTAAATATTTCTCAATGGAAAGAAGAAAATGAAGAGAGAAAAGAAGCAGAAAGAAAAGGAGACAAGGAGCCTATAGAAGGAGGGAAGAGGCAGTGAGGTATAAGGAAGACAAAAGCAATCTGCCCTCGTAGGGAAAAGATAGAAAATGCAAGCAAGACATCTCCACTGGATCAGGAGTTGCACAGAGGAGGAGGACCCACAGAGACCCGTGTGCAACCTTTTAGCTCAGCCTGCAGTCACTGGCCACCTTGCTCTACTACAGCAGGCCCTGGCAAGCTGCATTCTCTGCAAGCCATTTCAGTGTCACATGCCCATAGACATCTTGGTGACTGACTGCAATGTCCTTTCTTACTTTGCAGATGTGGACTGCGTGTTCTCACAGGCTGTTTCATGAGGTGGCAACTCTTGCTCACAATGCTCACATGGCATCCACTGTCCTTGGCTTGTTGAGCTGTAAGACAGCACAACTCTCCCAAGGAATTCACTAGAATCCTAATTCCACTCCAATGTTCTTTATCAAAAATGAAGTAATGAAACACATTAAGTCAATGATGGGGGAAAAAGGAAGTATTTCTCCGCTCCCTTTTTTGTTACCTCCTCCCTATCTTTTAGTACATAGTTGTATTGCTTTGCTTATGTTACTGTACTAAGATTCTGCATTAATTCTGTTACTTTCCACTGTTAATTTTTTTTAAGTTGTGAGAACATTAGGCTACTGTACTTTAAAGTTTGTATGTAAGGAAATCAAAATCCAATAGTAAAATAAAACTACAAACTTCACCCACCAGAAACTGTCAAGTAACCTCTAGCTACGGACTTTACGTTCTAACCAATCAAATTTATTTTCTTTCCTTCCTTCCTCTAAAATCTTATAAAAGCTTCTTTCTCATTACCTTCCTCCCCACTTTCAAGAGGGGACATGTGGTACTTCCTAACTCATGAATTGTTAATGCTCAAATTCACCATCTAAAATTTTAATATGTCTAGGTTTATCTTTTAAAAGTTCCTTGTTGGTCTATGGAAATAAGCAAAGGCCATCTAAATGAGAAAAATCAATGGCTATTTATTCAGAGCTTGCTCTAATAAGAGAGTTGGCCATTATCACTTGCGTTTGACAGAGACAGCAAGGCCTGCATGGAGTGGAAAAGCTTTATGGAGCCCAGGATGGAAAACTTCAGATGTGCAAGGATTGGAGGTTATTGGTGTCGGAAGGCTAGAGTTGAACTAGATAGAAGTGACATTTCTTGTGTGATTGGCTTGGTGAGCATATTTAGGTTTCTGGTTGGTTTTGAGTTGGAAGCAGAGGGGGAGAAAATTAGGCAATATGGTACTCACTTATGTGTTCTGACCATTCTGAGGCTGTGGTTTGGCTTCCTGCACTGGCTGTTTCAGAGGTTATGGGTCTGAGATCTATTGTCATTTAGAGTCTGGTCATTGCCCATTTGTATATTCAGACTTTCAGGGCAAATCCTCCATCACGTTTTCACGTTTTTCATGGGTTCTAGCACCAGACCTAGTTAATAGTAAAAGCTTAGTACATACGTCGAGAAAGAAGAAAGTGGGTAGACTTGGTCAGCTGGCATGGAAAGGGTCCACACAAGAATAAATGCACAGAAGTCCATCCTCCTCAAGCTGGTAGGAAGCATGCCTTCAGGTGGTATTGCTTAGCTCAGGCCAGGAAACAGCAGCAGACATCTTCCTGACATGGTGTGCAGCAAACAAAGACGAGGTCACATCATCAGAGGGAAGCTACCTGGCAGCCATATGCAAATGGAAAGAGTCACAATGACAGACAGAAATTATTACCCTGGCAGGCAAAAGGAAGATCTTGGAGGTTGCGCTCTATGGGACCAACTGCTCTAGTGTCTTGTGAACCGTACTGACCCCTGAAGAGGAAGGAGCCTTGCCAAAAACTTCTGTAATTCAATGATGGGACAGAGAGAAGCATCTGCTACTGAAGACAGCGCTGTGTTGCTTTCATCCGCACCCGAGGCAGACAGGACACTTAGACCCCTTGCTTTAGTTCCTTTGCTCTTCATGTGCATCTGCACACGTGTATGCTGCCACCGACCCCCACACACGTAAGAGCCAGAGGGGATTTCAATATGTTTCAACATGATCTGAAGAGTTCTGGATTCTTTAAAAATAAAGCAAATCGGTGCCTGAGGTATTTGTGAGAAGCCTAGTTAAGAAGTTGGAAATAAGCCAAGGGAGGTGAGTGAAGAAATAAATCATATGTTAATTTCAAATTAGCATTTACACCAGCTCCCCACTTCAAAGGGCATGAATGTGAGGAAGAGGTAGAAGTCTGAGGAGGGAGATTATTCATCCTAATTGAAAAAGGGCAGTCTTGAGGGATTCACATCAGGGAGGCGGGCACTTGGGATCTTGTAATCTGTTCCCTGATTTTGACTGAGCCATATGGAGCACAAAGCCATTTCTCTTGGCATGAAACTGAAAAGCAGGGTAGTAGTACACTACAGGCGAGGTCAAGGGTATCAAGAGAATAGCTTATAACTCAGAGCCACTAGAAAGCTGAGGTTGTTTTAATACCTGGTTCCCGAGCCATCTCAAGGTGTTGGAGCTATAAAAATAACTACCAAAAAAATCCAGAAAGATTCTTTAGGCATTGTACTGAATTAAATAGCATCTTTCCAAAATGTAGTCTACCAGGACTTGTGAATGTGGTCCTATTTGGAAATAGGTTCTTCACTAACATAATCAAGCTAGGATGAAGTCATATTGGTTTGCATGGGCTCTCATTAAATGATTAGTATTTTTAGAAGAAGAGGGAATTTTGGACACAGACATCAAGGAGATAGCCACATGAAGACAGAGGTAGATGTTGGACTGGTGCATCTAAAAGCCAAGGAACATAAAGAATTACCAGCAACCAGATGCCAGGAGAAAACAATGAAGGATTCTTGCCTGGAGCCTTCAGAACCTGTATGGCTGGCCAACACCTTCATTTCAGACTTCTCCCTTCTAGAAATGTGAGAAAATAAATTTCTGTTTTAAGCCACCCAGTTGGTAGTCAGAAATTTACTTCTGGATTATTCTTGTCTATATTGCTGGGGAAATGACTTTGAGAACAAGGCTGAGAAGTTAAAGCCAAAGCCCGACACGAGTGTGAAGGACAGTCCAGGAGGCCTCTGCACCCACACACTCAAATAAACACCCCACTGTGTGCTCACGCACTCTCACGGCTACAGAGTTCCCACTGACTTTGAAACAAATAACTTTGGGACATAAAGGTCCAATGAAGATCAACTGGCATCTGGAGCAACTAACTCTGCAGTTATTTTTCTCCCCCTATCTCCCGACACCCCCATTCCTTTCTCTTCAGTAACTAAGAAGGCCAATGTGAAGCAGCAGGAAAGGAAAGGGCGGTGGGGGGTGGTTACAAATAGCAGCCAACACTGATGGGAAAACCTATGGCACTCTCACCTGGGACAAACCTGTCACAGGGAAGATGCTTAAGGAAGTGTCCTCAAAAGTCTCCTACATGAGAAAAATAATCATGGTAAAATAAAAGCGCTTAGTAAACATTTGATGAATGAAAGAGGAATGACTCTCTCCTCTCTCTCAACTGCTTCCCAAATTAGTGGTTTATTCCCTAGGGATGGAAATTGGATTCTTTCTCCACACCACCCCTCAAAAGAAATAATTAAATTAGGACAATTCCATCTGGTCTTAATCTCTGAAATAAGAATTTTTAATTTATAACCCCCAGAACTGACTGTTCCGAGGTTAATTTCTTATGTGGCCTTCTGCATCCTCTTCAGTAGATCTCCTTCCCAAGTGCTCTGGGGGTGGGATATGCCAAAGAAAAATCTGCACCTCACTGAGTTGAACAGGGGAGGATGACTTTGTCCAAGCCTTCTGTAAAAGGGGGTCCAGTCTGTTGTAGAAGGGGACACACCTCTGCTGCACAGGGCAGCTGGAGAGCTACAGCCATGGGCAGGGGGAGGGAGTGGATGGAAAATTACTAAGAGGGACTTGAGAGATTTGGGGGACACTACCCTGGCTTGGCAGGAGTCTGGCTGAAGTCCGAGGTTGGCAACCCAAGGATAAGGCCTCACTGAGAGGGGCACTAGAGGAGCTTAGCTGAGGTTGGATCAAGGAAAGTCCTTGTCAGATGACACACCCAGGCTCTGAGAAATGGCCAGGATTTACTCTATGTGTATTTGTGTTTGTTTTATTTTATTTTGGTTTATTTGTCAACTGTTCAAAATATCCTAGGGCATGAGTTAGGAATTGCCCATGTCATTTTTACTAATTGATATTTGCCAATGTATAGAGAGGCTATACTTCAGACAACTGATTTTTATTTATATCAATAGAAATAAAATATTTGGAAATAGCTTTCAAGGTGAGCTTGCTTTGCTTCTTGTTGTTTTGCGATTGTGATATATAGAGAATGGGAGGAAGACAAAGAATGGACATGAATCCGAAACAGGCTCTCTGACCCCTACACACAGGGCCAAGTACAAACACTCCCTCCTTTGGGATAGTCTCAGGCCCATGTCTGACTCACTCAAGGTCAAGCATAGGAGCCAGTATTTGAAGCCAGATCTGTCTGACCCCAAAGATAAGCTTCTTTCCATTACACCAGTGCTTCCCAAACACCAGAACTTGGACATGGGCCAGTTCAAAATTAAGTTATAAGCTGTCAGAAGCAAAATGAAAAATGTAAGGACAATGTAGTGAATGTGTGTAAAGCAAAACGGATTCGATTTCAGGCACTGTTCTTTCTTCAGAGATTATGGTCCAGTTCTGGTGTTAAGCATGTTATATTTATTATGGAATGATTGTGGTGATGGTAGTAAATATTTGTTTTTGTTATTTGTTTGTGAGGTTATATATTTTGGACATTCATGAAAGTCCAGAACCTTAGAGTCAGGACCCCAAAAAGGAAAGTTCTAGAGAAACGTAGAGAACAATAGGGTAAAGAAAAAATAACATGGAGTCTCCATTCAGTGATTCTCCACCTTCATATTCTCTTCACCCTTGAAATCTAGAGAGAAGTCACTCCTAAGGAGTAGCTGACAGCTGTAATTGTGATCAAGCCAGGAAGGAACCAAGGACAGATTCTAGGGCACAGCTGAGGGGAGGGAGAATCAAGATGATTCTCAGAAAAAAAAGCAGTGTCAGAGAGCCTAAGGACAAGGAGGACACACCAAAGGACAGCAGTCAAGCTGACAAGGATGTGTACAATGTTCCTTCTGGGGACAGGACAAGCAGAATCATGGTTCCTGGGGGATGGGGAGAATCTTGTTTTTATGTATCTGGGTTTTTCTGGTGGGAGACTCCTGCCTTGGGCCCTTCCTTTGTGAACAGGTAGCATGGCCAGACACACACAAAGGCCTTACTCCTCAGGGCTCTCACGGACCATTTTCTTAAAAACGACTTTGAGTACGTTAGTGACCCTGAATAAAAATAGAAAGTAGTCTATTTTTCACTTTTGCCTACTTGCTTACTTGAAGTAAGAGGGAAAAAGAAGAAGATCTTGTTTCCTGCCTGACGTCTTGTCAGGCTGACGTCTTGTTTGAGAGCCTTCAGTGAGGGAACCTGGATGCCTACTGTCCCTCACTCAGTATAACTGAGGGCAGCTCTCTAAACCCTGAACTCTCCACTCCCACCCTACTTCGGGACTGCTCTCCAGAAACCCCAAATCCCACAAGTTTCCAGAAAACACACGGGGTCTGTTGAGTGGTATTGACTGTCTGCCTCATGAGGTCCAAGCATTACTGGTCCCCTTTGGCAGGGCTGATAGTTTCCATTCTACTCCATAAATCCCATCCTAGGATTCTACTGTCCCTGCTTGAAGGAACCTATTGTTCCAAAGCCCTTTCCAATTCTCATTAGTTCCTCCATGTTGGTTTCTAAGGATCAGTGAGTGACCTTTATTATTACTTCTGGATTATCTTATACACAACCATCCTTCTTTTAAAGACATTATCAGAATTCATTTTTAAACCAAGTTTTCTTTTTCCCATTGCATTTTTTTTTTGTTTCCCAGTAAAACTGATAATCCTATGAATGCCTAAAAATATGGGATTACTTTGTGGAGGTCATCTGAAACCAAATTCCTGAAGCCAGGGGTTGACAACTATGACCAGCTGGCTAAATGGGTCAGCTGCCTGTTTTTGTAAATATACTTTTACTGGAATAGAGCCATAGTCATCCATTTCCAGAATGTCTATGGCTGCTTTTATGCTATAAGAGCAGATTAAATAGTTGTGACAGAGACTGTATAGCCAGCAAAGCTGAAAATATTTACCATACAGCCCTTCACAGAAGAATATTGCTGATGTTCACTCATGGAGTTAGATCAGTAAAGAAAATCTGATATGCTAACATCATAGTAATTAAACAATCAATTTTGTCCAAAGTTTCCTGCCTGGGTAGTAACATCTTATAAGGAGCTCTGCTACTTACAATCATTTCAATTTCAGTAATTCAAAATAGGAGCAAAATTATGATGGTGTAGTAGGGATTACCAAAATTCTTCTACAGAAACCACTCTCGATGAATTAAAGATAAACACCTAAAAAGCTTCACTGGGGGTAATATTGATGGGAAAATAAGATCAAAATTTCAACTAGACTTAGATTAAATAACTAGGACAAAACACTAAATTTAGAACTCTATAGAAATAAATCTAAAAACAGGTTAGTTTTTTTAAGTAAAATGCCTCTTTTCCTTACAATAAGCCAACTGTACATGGCAGAGGAGTAAACAGCAATATTTCTTTTCATTTCCACCTGCTCTCTTTATTTATTTGTTTGCAAAAAGAACATTTATCATAAAA
Organism: Ictidomys tridecemlineatus; assembly: GCF_052094955.1. Classification (NCBI taxonomy): domain Eukaryota; kingdom Metazoa; phylum Chordata; class Mammalia; order Rodentia; family Sciuridae; genus Ictidomys; species Ictidomys tridecemlineatus. The sequence goes on from NC_135484.1 coordinate 20,608,551, forward strand.
TTTGTTCTCTTAGCAAATGTGTATGCATGCTATACAGTATTGTTAACTAGGGACACCATGCTGTAGGGACCTCTAGACATTATTCATTGTGCATAGCAGAAACTTTGTGCTCTGTGATCAATACCTCCCAGTTGCCTCTCCCCCAGCCTATAATAACCATGTTTTGGTTTTGCCCTCTGCTGCTACTAAGTTTGACTGTTAGATTCCTCAAATAAATGGAGTCATGTAGTGTCTCTCCCTCTGCGTTCCAGTTATTTCACTTAGCATAATGTTCTCCAAATTCATCCATGTTCTCAATGTCAGGATTCCTTCTCTTTAAAAAAAAAATGAATAACATTGCATTTTATACACACAAAAATGCACACAATCTTGTTTTCTTTATCCATTAATCTACTGATTGATGGCCACTTAGGGGGCTTCCATAGCTTGACTCTTGTGAGTAATGCTGAAATGAATATTGGAATGCAGATATTTCTTTAGGAAATGAATTTTCTTTTCTTTAAATGTGTACTTAGAAATAATATTGCTGAATCAAATAATGATATTGTTTTGAATTCTTTTAGGAACCCCCCCCCACTTACTGTTTGGAACCTCCATGCTGTTTTGCATAGTGGCAGTAAAAATTTACATGCCACCAACAGTGTACAGGGTTCTGTTTTCTCCACATCCTGGTTGGTACTTTTTAATTTTATTTTTATCTTATTTTATAAATCATCCTAAAAGGTATGAGGTGCTATCTCACAGTTTTGATTTTCCTTTTCCTGATGAATGGTCATGTTGGGACCTTTTTGAATTAACTCATCTCTTTGTGCATCTTCTTTGGAAAAATGTCTATTCAGTTCTTTTGCCCATGTTATTATCTGTTTTGGAGTTTGTTTGGGTAGTTCAGGTTTTTGTTTGTTGGTTTGTTGATTTGTTTTGCCAGTGGGTTATGGGAGGTTCTTATATATTTTGGATGTTAATCAATGAAGATATCTCTGAGCCAAATCTGAGCCCATACAATTGGCACTTGATATTGATTTGCATTAATAAAAGTAACCTCTTCTTGATGGTTCTCAGTTTACTGAATAAGAAATGAAGGATGGGGAAAAAATATACAAGATTTAAGGCCAGATAAGCTACTCTGGCTGGTCATACAAAGATTTTTTTTTTAAAGACTTTAAAGTAAGTAAGATTTACTTCATTTAAAGAATCAGGGTCAGATTCTATAAAAAAAAAAAAAAAAAAAAAAAAAAAAAAAAAAAAAAGCTTCCCAATGTTGTTTTTCATTTGTTTCATACTTACTGCCACAGGGTTCCCTGTGTTACGGTGAGAGGGTTGTGGTAGACCTTCATACATTCTGAATGACGTTTAGCTTTCACGGACTTCCCTTAATTTAAACATCAACAAGTTTGCCACCCAGTTAAAATTATCACATTCTTTGTAGAAAGCAATTTGGAGAAACATTTTAAGAGACACGGAGTGTTATTATAGCTTTTGACCCATCATCCCACTGACAGGAATTTATTCTAAAGAATAATTCAGAAGTATAGGAGAGAGTTCTTATTAACAAGAGAATTGTTTATAATGCAAAAAATTTTACATCCCCAAATAAGAGAATAATTTAATGAATTATGAGATACCAACCAAAAAAGCTATTACATGGCCTTTAAAATAATTATGGAGACTATGTAACAATACAAAAAGTATTTATGGCATAATGTTAAGGGAGAAAAATCCAATGTACAATTATATCTGCTTTATGATTACAATGCATATTAACTAGGACTAGAAGAAACAAAAAAGATTTGTTGGGTGAATTAAAACATAGAATTATTTAGAGTGTCTGGTGGAGTTTCTCTTTCTTCAATAAATGTTTATTTTAAGGTATTGTTTATAAGCTTAAAAATGGAAGAGAACATGGTTTTTTTTTTTTTTTCTCCTTTTCACTTTTTGAATACTACTTAGAATAGTTTAGGAACTGTATCTGTTATGGTCCAGTTAGAAAGAAGAGAACCATTTCAGCTAGATTAAGCGGAACGGCATTGATTGCAGGATCAAGACAACGGCTGAAGAAACAGACTCTCAGCTGAGTTTTCTCTAAGACTCCCAAGGCTCTCCACAGAAGTAGGCCACTGAAAGAGTTCCTTCTCCTGCCACCATCAGGAAGCAGCTACAAAACTGAAAAGTGCTGCTTGCATTGGTTAGCCCCAGAAGAACACTTCCTCTGTGATATGCTCCAGGAAGAAGGAGCTTCATGCCCTCTTTCTCTTGTCACATAATTCAATTCCAAATTCAAGTCTTGAGCAAGTGCCTCAGACTGACAGGGACTTAAATACATGCAAAAATGCTTCCCAGCTTTCCATGTTCCACTAGGACTCCAGAAAGAGGCAGATCTACAGAGTGAGCTAGCTGATCTCCAAATTCCTGACACATAAGATTGCAAACATAAGATGTCCAGGGAAATTTGAATTTCAGATATACATAAAATAATCCTTATAGTAAGTATTTACCAAATACTTCAAGGCATGTTTTTATACTAAAGAAGTATTTGTTGTTTACTTGAAATTCAGACTCAACAGAGCATCCCAATTTTTACTTTCTAGATGATAAAGCTACTGCCATGGAAACCAACAAATATTAAAGTTGTTCCTCAATCAAAGGTTTACTGTCATTTATTCTCAGATAATGATTTTCACCACAGAGTGGCCTTAAATATCTAATAGAAGCATTTTCTCTGTTAAAAAGTCAATAATCATTCTTTGAATTCTTCACAATTTCTCCCAAAATAGGAAGCAAACAGCTATATATTATTTAGGATCTGTAACCAGAGGGTGTCCATGCTGGGTGCAAACCTAGTGAGAATGTATTCCCCAGAGATAATTATTTTTTCTCCCTTTCGTTTAATAGACAAGAAGTCACATTTGAACACAGACTCAGAATCCAAGACACTCATATTCAATCCTTTTTAGTAAGATGTTTTAGAAAAGAGAAAATTTCTTTTTAAGTTGTGATTTAGATTCAATTTTAAATTGTACCACAAAAAATATAGTGAATTTATTAACCTTCTGTTATGGTTTGGATGTGAGGGGTCCCCCAAAAGCTTCATGTGAGACAATGCAAGAAGGTTCAGAGGAGAAATGACTGGGTTGTGAGAGTCTTAACCCAATCAGTGAATTAATTGCCTGATAGGGATTAACTGAGTGGTAACTGAGGTGGTAGGGTGTGGCTAGAGGAAGTGGTTCATTGGGGGTGAGGCTTTGGGGTATATATTTTGTATATGGAAAGTAGAGTCTCTCTCTCTCTCTTTTCTCTCTCTCTCTCTCTCTCTCTCTCTCTGCTTTCTGATCCTCATGTGAACTGCTTCCCTCTGCCACACTTTTCAGTCATGATGTTCTGCTTCACCTTGGGCCCCAACTAATGGAGCTGGCTGTCTATAAACTAGACCTCTGAAACTGTGAGCCCTTAAATAAACTCTGTCTCCTCTGTAATTGTGCTGGTCAGATCTTTTAGTCTGAGTGGCAAAAAAGCTGACTAAAACACCCTCATCACCAGTGAGTGCCAAACAAAGTGTGAGCTGTCATTCAGCAATTATAGAAGTATCTCTGGACCAGGCAGGGATGGCCTGGATTTTAGCTCTGGAGGTGTTAATCATGCACTCTGGAAGTTTGGGCATGTGATAATTCTTCTGAGTCATAGTTCCCTTGTCCCCAAAATAAGGTCATTAGTATTTTTCCTGTTTCCCTTACAAGTATGCCATAAGGATCAAATAAGTTCACATCTGCAAACTTTTTAAAATATGAGGTGTCATGTAAGAAGTGGTGTACAATCTTATGATTGAACACCGAAAGCTTAAAATATTCAACATTTCAATCCCTTTCCCTCTCTGAAGGGCTTGTAATATGACAAAACTTCAATTCTTGCTCATTTTATTCTTGAACAAAGCAGGTTTAAGTAGTGACAGAAAGTCCAAAATAGAAATGGTTTCAACAACAAAAACATGTATTTCTTAAACAAGTAAATGAACTCTGAAAGTAACTGATCCATGGGACTCAATGATTCTTTGGGATCCTGGCTTCTTCTATCCTTGTTCCTGTCACTTGTATCACATGGATTCTACATCATTGCTAAAGATGGCCTGCAAATCTCCAGATATCATATCTGTATTCCAGACCTTAAAGGGGGAAAGTTTTGAAGAGTGCACGCACCTTCCCTTTGAGTTGTACATGATTCTCAAAATGTTAACAACACATTCACTTACATCCTACTGCCATAGCTTCATAAGGAGCAACACTGCATTAGAGAAAGTAAGGAGATAAAGTTGTAATTTCAGGCATCTGTGTGCCTATCTAAAAATCAAGATATATATATTGCTAAGTCAGTCATCAGTCTCAGCCACTCCAAACATCTTTTTGGATGTGAGCAAGCGAACTCCAAACATCTTTTCAAATGAACTAGAAAACAATTCAATGTAAAACAATATTTTCTTGGAAAAAAATGAAGATGGAGATGGCAAAGCCAAATTACAGTTGCTTTAGTCACATAAGCAAATCACTGTCTAGTTAGATTATAAACCCAAATGCGGCAACAGCACAATGACTGCCATATATCTAGTAATATTTAAAGAAAGAAACAAACAACTAGGGTAAAAAGGAAAAAATCACAAATTTTGATCTCTGTAGAATTAGAGCTTCCAACAATGGCAATTATTTCAGCATTTTGAACTGAAAGAGAAACAACTTACAAAAATGTCCTCTGACTTACAAAACAGGTAAACTGTATAGCAAACCAGAACACACAGGCAAATTATCTAAGATCTAATTTTCCACCTCACCCAGACCCAAACATTACAAGATAAAACCACAGGTGAACTGATGGATCTAACTTTACGTGGATCCTTAAGGCTTCTCATAGTTTGAAAAATTCCCTAAAGAAAAACTTCTGGCCAGTACTTCTGAAGATCAGCCTGTGAATAACTGCAGCCTTTGTCCAACACCCACTTTCTTGAAACATCCTACAGTTACCTTGTTGATGACACTAGTGAACTTAACTTCAAGACAGGTATGTTTCTGGTGCTCTTTATTCAGTGCATTTTGCATTTTTCAACTGCCTTAATAAGAGGCATTTTGCATGATTTCCAGGCAGTGTTTCTTAAAATGTCATGCTTATTGTTATAGTCTGTTTCCACATAGTTTTTTTTTTTGTTTGGTTGGTTTTTGTCTTTGAGCTGTAGACAGATCTTCATGTTATACTCTGGATAACACAAATCCTTTCTGAAGCAAGGTAGTATATAAATGTGGAAAGATAACCAGTGAAAGAGCTGGGGAAGTCTTTTCTAGCACAATTCATGATATTTGTTATCTAAATATTCTCTTATTTAAAAGAAAGGAGATGATTTGTGGTATCTACTCAAAAAGAGAAGGTCAAGGCAGCAAATATAATTATTTCCAAGAAATACCTTAGAATTAGTAAAAAAAAGTCAATGAATATCAGTATTGATGAAATTTATTTATTGGAAATTATTGCACTCCAATGTATTTGACTTTTTTCTACAGGCAATTGATATTGGGTATGGATTCAGAGTATATTTGTTTATATTTTAATTTTGCATCTTATATGACATAGGGTAATCATGTGAGTTTTAAAGATCTATTTTGTAAAATGGAGATATTATATTGCATTTAAATTTGGATATTCAGCCATAAGGCTGTTTTATGTAAGTAGAGAACACTGTAAAATTCTATTTTACTTCTGTGTACTTTATTATATATACTCCTCTTAAATATGTCTTGGACTGTTACTATACATGATTGTAGACACATAATCATGTTTATCATACTTATTAGCAATTAAAACAATTTTTCCATGATAGTTTTGATTATATCCAAGGTTAACCTGATGTGTTGACTCTAGAAATAAATGGTCAGTAATTTTTTATTCTATAGTAATGCCTACAACACAGATGGGTTGTCATGAGCATTAAAAGAAAGATAATGTTTAAAATATCAGCACACAGTAGATTCTTTATTTTTGATGAAATATGAGTTTTTTTATTCATATATGACATTTCAATGATAGAAACAATGACAAAAGTCATCTGCAAAGAAAATGACATTAATGACAGTAACCCAGCTGTGTCAAAGGCCACCAGAAGATGGCAGTCTGATTTCTTTAAGGAATAAGATGACTCAAATGGTTGGGATACCAAGATGACAAACAGCATGGAAGATCAAATTGTTCAGATCATTACAGGTTACTGCCTGAGTCTTTTCCCAGGTAAGGCCAATGCACTCTCTTTGCAGAAAGTGCCAGAAACTAAAAAGCCTGACTTTTCAATACTGTAAGTTTTGCCAAAGAAAGAATATATCAGAATAGTAGAATAGTAGGAAAGGGTTTATGATCATTCTGAAACTCTTTCACACTGGCTTTTTCTCATTCTCTTAACACGTCCCTCTTTCCTGCTAGGTCAGCATACATGACAGCTAAGATTTTTTAAAAAAGATAAAAAGTATCTAGGGTATTCTTTTTGCTGTTTTTTCTAGATTCATTTATTTTAAAAGAAAACAGATTTACTGTGGCTAAGTGGTGACATGAAGACCAAATATCTGATAATATCCATGCAAAGGTATCCTCATCTGAAGTACATTAAAACTGCAAAATATATATTGGTTAACCTCCTTCCCAGCTCTGTGGACTTGGCATTAAAGAATTGTAGTCGGGGCTGGGAATGTGGCTCAAGCGGTAGCACGCTTGCCTGGCATGTGTGCGGCTCAGGTTCAATCCTCAGCACCACATACCAACAAAGATGTTGTGTCCGCCAAGAACTAGAAAATAAATATTAAAAATTCTCTCTCTCTCTCTCTCTCCTCTCTCACTCTCTCTTAAAAAAAATTTAAAAAAAAAGAATTGTAGTCAACAGATTGGGCCATCCAGCTGTGTGCCTTCTAAAATCCTCTCGATATTGATTTTTGTGACTTTCAGATGCATCACTATAAGCAATAGGCTGAGCACAAAGAATTCAAAATTCTAAATTGAAGTTCGGTAATAGTTACCCTACTCTTTTATTTCCTGTCTTTGTGATAAGCTGCTTCTCTCCAACCTATGCATATAGAACAGAAACAATTTGGTTTGCCCTTGAAGAATCACTCCCCCATCAAAAAAGAACACTGACATTACTCATATTTCCCAATGTGGATTCATGTAATACCGTTTTCTCAGTTCAGCTTTGAAAGCGTGGAGAGAGGTGAAAGCTCACATTAATAAGCATAACCATTTAATTTCCAAAATTAATGAGTGGAGCTCAACATATTGAATGCATTGTACCAGAATATCTGATTCCTTTGGAATTGCTCTGAAACTCAGACAGGGGATGATGACCAAATAGTGCTAAGCTAATGATGTTTTCATATTAGGGTACAAAGAGAGAGAAACAAATATTGCAGCAAGCAGACACAATATTGTTTCGATTTGTTGATGACAAAACACATTTCATCTCAATTAGCAAGGAGACTTTGTTACGAAGTGCTAGCCAGATTGCTAATAATTAAAAACTCAATGTGTTTACAGTCATGACAACAGGGCAGTGATGAAAGGTTGTGAAAAGTAATTGAATTCTGTTAGCTATAGGTTTATACAGGAAAAAAAATTATTATCTTTATAACAATAAATTAGTTAATAGATCTTAGGATTATTCTAGATCTTCTGGAAAAGTTTAGATACCATTTTTCAATGATGATGCCCAATATAGAAATGCCCCCCAGAGACTCTGAGGCTAATTACCTACCCCCATATATAACTCAGTAGTACTTGCTCCAAGTTTCTGTCTTTGTAGTATCTCTGAATATGCTCATTTTAAATAAATATTAATTAAAAGCTTACTTATGTGTACAGTTTCCCTGTTTGTTATACTCCTTCTGAGGTAACTGGCCTACATTGCCAGTTTTACTATCTATTTGCTTGTTTGTTTCTTGTGATTTGACTTGAAGCACCAAATTGCTTTAGCATCCTGTGTCGGGATTCCTTTAACCACCCATTTCCCTCTCCCCTTCTTGCATCTGTGTAGGCATGACTGCATGCATTTAAATGATCACAGGATATCCATTTTTAAAACTCAAATCAGCTTAGGGTCCAAAGAAGTTCATTTTCAATATATTTTATGTTCAAGCCAGTGGCTAATGATGCTAGGTATTTATTGAGGACCTTTCTCACCCTAAGATTTTTAAATGATGAGCTTCTGCTCTGTGGCAGTATTTGCTGCTGCAAAGCCTTTGTGGAGCTGGCACTGCTTCCCATCCTGACTGGGCCTTTCTTCACCACCATCGGCTGCAGCAGAGAAAGCAAATTGGACCTAAAATGTTGCCCACCATGCCAGGTGCACAGGAGAATTTAAAAGATGTGCTCTTTGGACCCTCAGGGCTTTCTTTTAAAAATTAATTAGATCTCAAGTAGGATTACAATATGATCATTCCTGGCTGAAAACGCAGACGGAATTTCCTGGCACAAATATGACTTAAATGTATTTTGTTTTACGCTGATCCAGTGTTCATCCTCTTTCTCAAAAAAAAAAAAAAAAAAAAAAAAAAGAAGAGATCAGCAAACGTTAAGGATAATTTTTATCAGAGCTAGACAGCCATTGTATTTAATTTTCTTTTACATTATACACACTGCCTTATCCATTTAATCCCTCACGCAGAAGATTTGCCAGTGAGCAATTCTAGTTGGCAAGAATGGTCAGACACTGGGTTTTCTACACCTATGCTGATATTTCATGCCAACAGGTAAAGAGCCAATTCAGAAAAGAAAGTTTAAGATTTGAGTAATCATTATAGTTCAATTCATATGCAGTTTTCACTTAGAGTCCAAAGCATTTTTCCAAAATTCTGGTTTATTTTCTCTAATCTCCTAGAATATAATAAGGAAAGATATATTTGATTTTGATTTTACCTGACTGGTCTTATGTGTTACAATTTGGTGTAGTTGAGTTGCAACGGTCATTCACTCACAGCATGATATTCAACTGATATTTACTGAGCACTTATTTCATGCAAGGGACTGTGCTCTACGATGGGCAAAGAACACTAAAATAGCTGACACCATCCCTGCCCCTGAGCACACTCACGTACTTATATAGCCAATTTGAAATAGAATCCAGGGACTCATTCCCTCAGTTACCAGCTCACTTCTTTATCTAGTAAGATAAAATTAATTACCTCTTAGATTTAATAATTCAATTAAATTTATTTATCCGATATTTCAACTCTTAGTAATATCCAAAGAAGTTCATTTTCAATATATTTTATGTTCAAGCCAGTGGCTAATGATGCTAGGTATTTATTGAGGACCTTTCTCACTCTAAGATTTTTAAATGATGAGCTTCTGCTCTGTGGTCATATTTGCTGCTGCAAAGCCTTTGTGGAGCTGGGACTGCTTCCCATCCTGACTGGGCCTGTTTTGCCAAAAACTTTTCAGATATCATTAGTTCAACAACAAAAATTCTATTACACTGTGACGATATGGGGAAAGTACAGTTCTGATCTTGGTTATGGATTTCTGTTATCTTTATGAAATCTTCTGAACTGGACAAATAAAAATGATAGATTTCTTAAAGGAAAATTAAGAAAATATCCTAAGCTCAACACGTTTATCTTTTTTTTTTTTTGTAACATAGGTATCTTTTTAAATTTAATTTGTTCTAATTAGTTATACATGAGAGTAGAATGCACATTGGCACATCATACATAAATGGAGTATAACTTGTCGTTCTTCTGGTTGTACATGATGTAGAATCATACCGGTCATGTAGTCATATATGTACATAGGGTAATAATGTCAGATTCATTCTACTATCCACAGGTGTTTTTTAGAAATACCTTGCATATGATGCCTGTTAGTGAAAACAGTGTCTAGAATATAGTAAACACTTAATAAATATTTGTTAAATGAATGAATATGACTTCATTGATAGTAAAAGACCAATTCTTAGTATTTTAGTGGAAAAGAAAAAAAAAACACATGAACTTTCCCAATAAGAAAAATTTGTTAGTCTGCTAACAATGTGTGACAATTTATTTATGTGGAGATTTCTTAAAAAGAAATGTACCCTCCTCAGAGTACACTTTAATTCTGAAAAATTCTTACTCATATTCTGAATATTGCCTCTCAGTTTCTCTGTTTACTTTATTAAATATAGGTGAGAGGTTATCACTCAGTTTGCATCTTTTAATCTATCTTGTTTTCTCTTTTTATCTTTTAATTTATCTTGTTTTATCATTTCACTGTGTTCTGATGGATTTCATTGTTTCTAGCTTTTTATTCACAAATTCTGGCTTTACTGTGTCTCATCTGCCATTTAATCTATTAAGCATTGAATTACAATTATATTTTTCATTTTCAGAAACTGTACTTTTCTTCTTTTCCAAACATGTCTTCTTTGTGCTATAATCTTATTAATGTATCATTTTTTAATTTTTGTCACTATTTGGATCAATCCTTTCAAAAATGCATTATTTGAAGGACTTGCAGAATTTAAATTTGTATTTCATTACTTCCAATGACACTCATGGCCTGTGTAGACAGCATGGCCCAGATGGATGAATTTTCAATTGTTCTGCTTAGTGCCCACAAGGGGCTGCACTAATAGCATCATCACCTGAAGTTTCTCAATAAGTAAACAGCATCTTTCAAAACTCTGAATGGATGAAGGCAGATGTAGTACTACAAATTCTCAGAGGTGATTTTTTTTTCTTCTATATGCTACCAACTACATGACAGACAGTTTTTTCATACTTTACCTTTCCTGGTAAGTATATATATATTATTTAGTAGCCTATCTTTTCACTAAGTGCTATGGTTTTGGTTTTATATGGAGTTATTTGATTTTCTATATTCCAGAGCCCAAGTTTTTGTCTCCCACCCAAAGGGCAATAAAAACTTAGTCACTAAATCCACCTAATGCTGCTCTCTGACTTTCAGCTCCTCCTTGGTATGGGGATTTTCCATCTCCCTCCATTCCACCCTGTATTTCTTCCTCTCCCTCTGCCTTTCTCTAAAACTCAGCCCTGCAATCAAAGTGTTCTGTTCCGTTTTGCCTAGCAACACTTTCTGAAGGGTAGTGGGATACCCGAGAGGTCATATTGCTAAAAATAAGTCTTATAAGCATTTGAAGTCTCCTCTGTCATTTTGCTCTCCGTTCTGGCACACACTAATTGAAAGCTGCCATTTTCATCTGAGTCGAAGGCAAAGGAAAGATGACTGATAAAATTTTCCCCTTCCCAGGTGCTAGGACATCTGCACTCCAGCCAGGAAACACTTCATCTTCCAGACACTTCTTTGTAAAAGTGCTGCTACCTGTACTGCAGGTTGTGACTGAAGAGTCACCCTTGTGTGAGTGTAGATGAACACTGTGAATGTGACGGAATCTTTGTCACTCTTATTACATTGCCACCTGCCTTTCTGGTGTCCCCTTGACTTGCATTCCTCTTTAAGTCAAGGATTTTTTTTTTCTTGATTAAAAAGGACGATATTGCAAACACCTGAATAGTCTAGAAGCACTCATTACAGGACTGTACGCACAGATGAGGCGGACAGACTCCTAAGTCTTTCAAAAGGAGACAATGCATCTCTGTTTTCAAGCATTATTTATTTATTTATTTTTTACCCAACCAATTTTCAGCTAAAGAGTGTTTCTTGTTTAAATGGAAGATATGTACTTTAAAGATAGGAATAGAAGTGAAAATGAGAAAAAGTCCTTAAAAACATCTGCCTGAATGGAAATCTCCCACAGTATTCAAAAGTTGTTCAATGAGCTTGACAAGTTAAATTCAGTGGCTTAATTATTTTTACAGAGGAAAGGGAAAAAAAGGGAGTGAGAATATGAGGACTGCTTAGAGAACTCTGCATATCTGTCTTATTCATAAGCCGACTCTTTTCAACCCCCACTCGAAGCAAATTTATGGACAAAGGGAAGGGTGAAAAGAGAATTTAAAAGGCCACCTGATGTGTGGGCTGATTAAAAGTGAAAGCTCTATCTGTTGACAATTGACAAAAGATCAGGTGGTCATTTGTTTAATTGGACTTGGAGTGACAAGAAGGTGAGATGATTATCAGAGAGATGGCTCCTTTGTTCCAGCCTCACTGTTTAAGCCATTTCAAATAGAGAGGCAACTTTTTCAATTTCTCTAGGACATCAGCCTGAGGAGATTTTTCAGTATTAATCCAGGTAATCAGGATCAAGCATACTACCTGCCTCCCTCACAGAAAGAAAAGATTATGGGCCAGGAAATAGAAGGACTGGGGATGCTGAGGGTATTAACTCCAGGGCATGTCAATGAGATGCAGGGAAGAGAATAATCGGCCTGTACCATCTTGCTCTTCCATTTTTATTGAGTGGTGTAAGGATAATAGTTCCAATGAGAAACTTCCACGTTGCTATCGTCCATGTAACCTATGGAAGAATTTAATCCATGGTTTCCAACTGCTAGAATTCTGATCCAAAAGCATGAGGGTTCTGGTAAACAAAAACCAGGTAGTAGAGGCAAGCATACATTATTTATTTTCTTTGCACTAGATGTAGGAGAAAGAGAAAGAACGAATTAATACTAAGTGTTTAACACACGAGAAACAATGTGCAGGATACATTAACTATTTGATTATATCCTTGCAACAACCCTGTTATAAGAAGTAAATATCTTGGGGCTTGGGTTGTGGCTCACTTTCCTAGCATGTGTGAGGCCCTGGGTTTGATTCTCAGCACCACATAAAGATAAATAAATAAAGGCATTGTGTCCATCTACAACTAAAAGAATACTTTTAAAAAAGAAGCAAGTATCTTAACTCGTCATAAAATTAAAACACATTGAGAACACTCTCATTTACAATTGCAACACTTTTGTGTTTAATTTAAAATGAAATGGTCAATTTCCTGTGTGGTCAAGGCGATATTGTCTGCTTAAATCTCACTGTGCTATTGGGTACTCCAAGAGAATGTCCAAATATCTCAAAGCAGACTATATCACCAACAAATCCCAGCTTCTATGGGGTATCTACAGAAAAAGATAAAGGGGGGACACCTTTATCTTTGACAAATACCATTTCTCACCAAACTAGAGGAATTCATTTCCATAGGACAGGGTAGAATTAGATCCAGTTAGACTGGAATCAGAAGCAGATGAATATTTTGAAGATTGTTGCTAATGTCAGATTAAATTTTATCTACCCAGTCATATATGAATGCAAACTTCTCTGGAGCAGCAGGCAAGAAGGCCATCATCAGGCCCTGGGAATGAGAGTGGCATTGCATAGGCTGAGTGAAAGCAGCAGGCATCTGGAAGGCTCCAGTCCATTTCACCAGCCACTCTGTCTTGGGCAAGTATAGCTCTAGGAAGAAGTGAGTCCCATAAGTTTACCCAGAAGACTGTGTCACCATGAAAAGGGAAGATTTCTAGATTGTGGCCACATGGGGGCAATTACATAAAAGAACTCTCCACCAAAGGAGCTGCTCTGCATTAGCCCATTGGACCATGTGCATGAGAGGAGATCAGATGGACAATTGTCTCTGCCATTCAGAAGCTCTGATGTTTAGACTTGGAGAGTGAGAACACCCATTCAGCAGAGACCTGCTAGAAGGGGACCCAGACTCTGAGCATAAATTCTGGATGTCAAATGTTGGGAGAACATCTTCCCTTGATCTCAAAGAACCTCTTGCTCTGCAGTATATTAATATGGGATTCCCAGAGAGGAGGAGTAAGATCAGCAAGCTACATTTGAGAAAAAAAAATATAGCAATTATGTTGTACAGATTTTCTGGCGGATAGCAATCTAAACAGGATGGAGCTTGAACACAAGACACCTGAGGGACTCAGTATAGGTAGGATGCCAGCTATCATGAGCTGTCCATAGGTTGCATATGGATCAGCACACATCAAAGCCTAGTGGATAGAAACATCTGGTGTCTGGGAATGACCAGTGGACATTTTCTCTGGTCAATTGCCCAGGGACAGTGTGAATTTTTATCCCGCTTTGCCATGGCCCACACAGCACCTGAAATGGGTGTGACCTGCCAAGATGTCAATCACCCAGCTGACTGCAAGACTTCACAAAGCAAGACTCTGCCCTTGAAACCTTATCCCTGTCTTTGATGTACCCCTTAAATAAACTACCAGAGCCACCTTTCCCTTGTCCAGTTCCAGCACCCGTGTGAACTAGGTCTATTAGGGATTCTGCTTTTTGTAAACATATTTTGGACTATTTGTGTTTTGTTCTTCACTAATTATTTGAGATTTTAAGTCAGGTGGCTTACACCCTCCTCGACAGGAAGAAACCCCCCACCAATGAGATGTTGGCCATTGCCCCTGTTCACCAGCTGTGCCAGGAGCAGAGCAGGGTCATTTCTCTATTCCCACCTAGGATGCAAAGACCTTTGCTGTGACTAAAAGCAGTTTAACACAAAAGTCCACCAGTCCTAAAATGCTGGGAACAGAAGCTGTCAGGTAGATTCATTCCCTAGGCTTTTCTGAGGCCATCTTTGAATCAAACCCAAGCATGCTAACTCTTGGTAACTGTTAAACTGAACTACAAAACTCTGTGATCGGTCGCTTTAAAGGCCCCACCTGCTAACAAAGTAAGCAAACATGTGCCAAACTCTATCTCATAGAATTTTAAGTATTTCCTAAAAGAAAAATGTTCACATCAAAATAATTTTCAGAATCCTGAACAAAGCAGCCTTCCCTTAGAAGGTCACAATGCAAATTAGGATGTTGAAAACACTGAGAAATTGAGAATGGAAGTCAGATTATGTAATTCAATGATTGCCCAACTTATCTGTACATTGAACCTTTATGAATAAACTAATAAAATCTCATGGATCTTCATTGGTTATAATTTAATATACAGTAGTCAAGCAGGTGGGAACATCTCATTCTGTAAAGCAATGAGAAACTCATCCTCGTTTCATTGGCTCATGGGTGTTTCTTATTCATTCATCATCAAATAATTGTTCAGAGTAGATTATATGTTGTTATGGCCTGGATCTGAGGTGTCCCCCAAATGTGAGATGATGCAAGAAGAACCTTAACCTTATCTTCATCAGTGAGTTAATATCTGATGGGATTAACAGTGGTGGCTGGAGGCAGATGGGCATGGCTGGAGGAAGAGGGTCATTGGGAGCGTGGCTATAGGGTATATATTTTTTATCTGGAGAATGGAGCTTCTTTCTCTGTTTTATGACCATCATGTGAGCAGCTTTCCTCTGCCACACTCTTCTGCCATGATGTTCAGCCTCACCTGAGCCTCCAGGAATGAAGCCTGCTGTATGTAGATTGAGGCCTCTGAAACTGTGAACCCCCAAATAAACTTTTCCTTCTAAAATTGTTCTGGTCAGATCTTTTAGTCACAGCAGTGGGAAAAAAAACTGACTAAAACACATTATACATGGTAATAATTGCTGGACAATCACAGTCAAATAAAACAGATAATTGTGCAGACATTTGGTGATGGGTTGGATGGGGGAGTCGATAACTAAATGTTGCATGGTTTAATGGTACAGAGAAGAAAAAGAGGTGGGTAATGAATGGTTAGAAAAGGCCTGAAATGAGCATTATTTTGAAGAATTGGCTGAAGTCAATTGTGAGGAAACTGGAGCCAGAGGCTCAGACAGCAAAACATCTGAAACTGGATGTCCTTTGCTAGGATACTTTATTTGCTTTCTATACTGAAAACATACCATGTATTTCTGTTGGCTGTAAGGAACTTCCAACAGTGGATGAAACTTCCAAATTCAAGAAATTGTAATCTTTCTATTCTATAATTAGAGAAGTAAAAAACTTGTATTTGACCTTTAGTATAAATTTTTACATTATCCTATGTTTCTTTTGTATTAGTCATTAAGTATACTTCTTGTTCTACAGGCAGCCACCTTGGCAGGGCCGATGGTAAATGAGGGCAAGGACCATATCTGTCCCATCTCTGTCCTGCCAAGTAACAGATGTTCAAACACTATTTGTTCAATGAATAAAATAATTTATTTCTATGAATATGCACTTTTGGTCCTCAAGAGGCAATCTGAACAGGCTGTATAATCTACTATAAATATCTTCCTTTCGGTGATATAATCATTATGCCCAAGGATTTTGTTTTACCTTCTTTTTAAGTATAAAGCTTTTAGATGCAAAGTCTAAATAGATATAGTGTTTTACATTATTTTATATCTATCAGTAGTGGAGTGGGTGTGGATGTTGGTCAAGCATATAAAATTTTAGTTAGAAGAGAGGAATAAATTCAAGAGGTCTATTGTACAACATCGTGATTATAATGAATGTGCAGTTATCTTAAAAATTGCAAAAAGAATAGATTTACCCACACTCAAAAAAATATGTGAAGTAAAGCATATATTCCAATTAGCTCTACTGAGCCATCTCACAATGTATGCATATTTCAAAATAACATGTTATACATGATAAATATATACAATTTTGTCAATGTAAAAATAAGAAATTAGTAAATAACTGAACAGAAAAAAATACCTCTAGCAATATTCCCAAAACCAAGATGATAAAATCATGGGTGTATTCCTTCCTTTAATCAGAAAAATATTTAAGGCTACTATTATGAATAAATAATATGTAGCATAAGATTATGCCTGCATTTATGTTATGAACTGTCCTATATGAATATAAAATTATTCAAAGAGCAGCTTATAGGGAAGCAAAAATATTTTTCCTCTGTGTCTCACAGATTAAGATGGGAGCTCTGTAAATTAACACTCCAAAAGAAAGATTAGCAGGAGAAAAATATTTAAAAATATATTTTAAAAATATAAATGAAAAAATGAAATTCTAAAGGAACAATTGGGGTCAGAAGCTTACATACTAGGTTAGTATGTAAAACAGTAGTAAATTATGAAACCATGACAAGATGGTTTGGCTAGGTCAGTCAGTTGTGGAAAGGTAACTAGGAAAATAAGTGTTGATTTAACAAGGTTTATTGGTCCAGATTTTTCTTGGCCCTCACTTCCCATCTCTGGTGAGAAGACACAGAATGTTTTCTTTCCTCTTGAAACTTTTCACAAGGGAGTTTTACTTCCTGTTTGAGGGAATAAAAAGAAAAATCAGAATGCCCTTCTTGCATCTGCTGTTTTCAAAATGCCTTTAATCCAAAATAATCCTTAAGCCAAAGTGCCATGTTCTCCCCCTCTTTTTAATTAATTTTTTTAAAAAAATGACAGCAGAATGCATTATGATTCTTATTACACATATATACCACAATTTGCATATCTCTGTATATAAAGTATGTTGACACCCAATTCGTGTCTTCATACATGTACTTTGGATAATGATGTCTATCATATTCCACCATCCTTGCTAATCTCCTGCCCCTTATCTTTCCCTCCCAACCTTCTTCCCTATCTAGAGTTCATCTGTTTCTCTCTTGCTCTCCCTCCCTACCCCATTATGAGTCAGCCTCCTTATATCAAAGAAAACATTCAGCATTTTTTTTGGGGGGGGGATAGGCTAACTTCACTTAGCATTATCTTTTCCAATGCCATCCATTTACCTACAAATGCCATGATTTTATTCTCTTTTATTGCTGAGTAAAATTACATTGTGTATATATATCACATTTTTTTATCCATTCATCCACTAAAGGGCATCTAGGTTGGCTCCACAGTTTAGCTATTGTGAATTGTGCTGCTATAAACATTGATATGGCTTGTGTCCCTGTACTTAATGAAAGAGGTGAAAGATCTATACAATGAAAACTACAGAACCCTAAAGAAAGAAATAAAAGAAGACCTTAGAATATGGAAAGATCTACCTTGCTCTTGGATAGGCAGAATTAATATTATCAAAATGACCATACTATCACAAGCACTATACAGATTTAATACAATTCTGATCAAAATCCCAATGGCATTCCTCATAGAAATAGAAAAAGCAATCATGAAATTCATCTGGAAAAATAAGAGGCCCAGAATAGCTAAAGCAATCTTTAGCAGGAAGAGCGAAGCAGATGGCATTGCTATAGCAGATCTTAAACTATACTACAGAATAACAGTAAGAAAAACAGCATGGTATTGGCACCAAAACAAACTGGTAGACCAATGGTACAGAATATAGGACACAGAGACTAACCCACAAAATTACAATTATCTTATATTAGACAAAGGTGCCAAAAACATGCATTGGAGAAAAGATAGCATCTTCAACAAATGGTGCTGAGAAAATTGGAAATCCATATGCAACAAAATGAAATTAAATTCCTATCTCTCACCATGCACAAAACTTAACTCAAAATGGTTCAAGGTCTTAGGAATTAAACCAGAGACTCTGCATTTAATAGAAGAAAAAATAGGCCCTAATCTTCATCATGTTGGATTAGGCCCCAACTTCCTTAATAAGACTCCTATAGTGTACAAATTAAAACCAAGAATCCATAAATGGGATGGAATCAAACTAAAGTTTCTTATCAGCAAAAGAAACAATCTGTGAGGTGAACAGAGAGCCTACATCCTGGGAGCAAATTTTTACCCCTTACACATCAGATAGAGCACTAATCTCTAGGGGATATAAAGAACTCAAAAAGTTAAGCACCAAAAAAACAAATAACCCAATCAAAGTGCCATGTTCTAGCCTGGCCTACTCTGCTATCCTACGGGACCAAGGATGAAGTGAAAGTCACTTTTGCTTTACAGGGAAAGGAGGGATAATCATAAAAATAACAGAATCTGAGTAATTTCAAAATTGCTGTTTCAAAAGAAACTAAGACAAAGACATAAAATGAACAACACAGGAAGAAATTAAATAATGATCCCAAGTAAAGTAAAGACACTTCAAGTGACACATGGGGCCCTTTCGTTCAGGGGCTTTCCTGAGCAAGTAGATGCTTTGAGCTATGGCAGAACACTGCTGAGAAAGACACACTGTAGACTCATTTGCTTGATTCGTATTTTGCAGGCAGTGGCTCACTCAGATCCTCTGAAGCCTGAGAAAGTCTGGACTCCTACGAATACAGGGCCACCTCCCCTGAGCGGGGTTCCTTAACTGTCACCTACTAATTTCCAACAACCTCCTAGATAAGTTCAGGAAAAAATAAAGCAATGATATGATCCATTTAAGGATGGCTACAACCAGGGTTCTGGTGTTTTGCTTTCTTATTTTGATTTCCTCAAAACTCACTCACTACTAGGAAAGCAAATAGGGATTTGGGGCCATGAATCAAGTACAGGCAAAGCTCTAAACCCAAGCCTGGGCAGATGGCTGTATGAGACAGACACAGACAAGGCAAGGGAAGCACTGACAGTGCTCATGTTGCCTTGAAAACTAAATGGAGAAGTTCACAGCCAATTATTGTGACATTTTTTTCTCAGCCAAGTAACCGAGTGAGTAATAAAAGAATGAACGAACACAGGGAGGAGATGTCTAATGATGAACAAACGACGCTGACATGTAAGAATTAAACTATGCCAAATGACTTAAAGTGCTGTCATTTTGTAAAATCAAACAAAAATAAGCAAGCATACTTGGAACTTTAAAAACTGTTTTAAAATAAACAGAAATAACTGTGAGATATCCTAGACCCAGAGATTAAATTTCCTTCTTGTAAGAATGTGAGGAGGGAATGAGTGTGAATGTATGTATTCATGCATAAATTATATAAGTGAGTGTGTGTGTGTGTGTGTAAGTGTGTGTCTATATATATGATTCAGTGATTATAACACCACCAGCCACTATTGTGGCTGGAATTGCACGTGGGTTATATATTCTTTTGCTTTCACCTGCACCATATATGTTGTGGTTACCCATTTTATCATTCAATCTCATGAGATGTATAGTGTTTGTTAAAGCACAAATGTGACATTTCAAATGCATTTAGATGGTACTGTGTCCTTCAAACCCAGAAATGGCCACATACCTTTTTAGCAACCATCTGCACTGCTCTTTAAGGAGGTACATACGCTAACGAACAAAATCTGATTCAAAGTGTGACTTAGCAGTTCTCGTAGTTGAGCCAGTAACTCCCAGTAGTTGACTAATAACCCCAGTAAAGCTGCCGATTAAAAACTGCATCGAGCAGGAAGCAGCTTTGAGGACCAACTGTGAGCTTTCACAGCCTCCCTTCAATCCTGACTCAGATCTGGCAAAGGCATTTACTTCTGCAAAGGCAGAGAGAATAGCTGACCTGCCCAAGGTGAGCCTGGCCCTGACTAGTCCTCTAAACTCTTAAAGAGGAGAAGCGAGAAGTGCAGACCCTAGAGAGAACTAGGAAACTTCCATGCATTTTTTAACATATAATGACTCTTATGACCAGTTTAAAAATGCCTTGGAATACTGATTTTTGGCATATCTAAGACTTTTTCCAGTAGGAAAGCTGTTAAAATGTATGTGCTTACATAGAAAAAGGATTGGAAAAATGTACAAATAATACATTAAAAGTGCCTGTCTTTTGGCGGTGAGATTTTATTTATGTTTTATATTTCTTTTGTTTTCCTGTATTTTTTCCCAGTGGACATATATCATTTCTATAACCAGGAAGAAATATTTTTTTTAAAAAAATGCTGCTTCTTATCATTGGCTTTGTCTTTCAATTCATGGTCAAGTTAAAATGATACTTAATGAATCTTATGAAAGACATTAATGACAGAGAAACAAAGATTGATTAATTCTTTAGTTCAGTATTATTAATGTGAATCTTTGATAGGTACAAGAGTTCTGATCTTTTAGTCTGATTGGTAGTTCCTAAATATGTTAACCAAAAATAGTATATATTTAAAAAATATTTTCCCTCCTCCTCCCTCACCCCGTTTTCCTTCCTCTATTCTACTGGTCTTCCTTTGATGTGTTTATTTATTTTTAATTGGAGCTTCATAGATATACATAAAGGTAGAATTCACTGTCACATAGTCATATATGTGCATAGTATAATTTGGTCAATTTTATTCTGTAGTTTATCCCTTTTCATGTATCTCCCCCCCAATTCCCTTAACTATTCCACTGATACCCCTTCTATCAAAATTCATTTTTATACTTATTCTGTCATTCTAATTCATTTATTTAGACTGTTGCACACAAGATTCATAACAACTAGCAAAAGAGCTCCCAACCTTAATGTACTCAAAATCTAACGGGGGAGACTACTAAATTGACCATCATAATTAATACTTGTAACACACACACACACACACACACACAATGCATACACATACACACAACCAAAATGTTAAGGAAATATAAAAGGCACTCTTTTCAGAGTGGATAATATTTAAGCTGATGCTTGAAAAGTGGTAAATTAACTCAGGATCTGAATGGAAGGAAAGGGACAGAGGTGCTCAGCAAAAGCCAAGGTATTTGTAAAGCAATGAAGCCATGAAATAGTTTAGGGCATTCAGGACATTTGCACCAATTCAGAGTGGTTGAAGCATGGCATATATGTGAGTATGAATGTCAGATATAGGTCACAAAGGTTTCATAAGTTCATTTTGAAGGGATTTACTTAACTCTTTTGGGCAATGGAAAGCCAGTAAACACTTTTAATCTTATATATATCAAGGTTGCTTGATGTTCAATACATACGAGTTCAGTACATTGAGTTTCTCTCCAAAACTAGCTATAGTCTGGTTCCACATTGTAGAGAATGTCGCCATAATCCATGTTGTCTCAAAAGACAGAAATATAGGTGACATCCTTGATATTAAAACTTCTTGATTCATTCTCCTACTCATTTTGTCACCAAATCATTTCTAAAATATCTCTCTAAACCATCAATTTACCTCTCCCCTACCTTCATGACCCTAATCCAAGTTACCATTATTTCATATTTCATATTTCGACTATGGTGTTAAAGGCCTATCTCATACGCATTGTTAATCCTCCAACCTGATGAGCACATCAAAACCAGCACTAGTCAAAAGGCAAATCTAATCTCATCTTTACCATGTTTGAAACCTATTATATTACAATGCCCTTTCCTCAAAAATCAAACACGTGATTAAAGCCCCACTTGAACCTGCATATTTTGGCTCAGGAGGCTTATGCCAACTCCCACGCCTCACATTCTGGGTGTCATTCGGGGTGGACTTCTCTCAGCTCTTCAAACACATCACGTGCCCACGCCTGTCCCTCTACCCCATTGCGTAGGTTGTTTCTTGTGCCTGGATGAACTGGCCTTCCCTCTCTCCACTTTCTACCACTCTTTTCCATTGTCACTTCCTCAAGTTAACGTTCCCTGACCCTAAGGAGATCAAGTTCTTTCATTATATGTTCATGTTCTTCAGTGTGATTACTTGATTGTGTGTCCTTCCCACTGGACTCATGTTTATTGTTTTTCCACCACCTAATATTTAACAATAGATCTTTCTGAGTCAATGAATACATAACATTAAAATTTTTGTATTTTGTAAAGTTAATTCTGATAGGAATGTGAAAAAAACAAACTTTCATGAATATCATTAAAGGCAAAGAAACCAGGAGATAATTTTGATAATCTTCTAGAGAAGCTGGTGGTTGAAGCCATACATGGCCATGAGAGTAGAGAAGAGAGCATATCTGAGCTCTATCAAGAAGTAGAATCCTCATCTTATGTGGCTAAAATTTATTCTAAAACTGGAAAATAACCTAGATTACTAGAGGCTTAATGGCTATTATAGTAATATTTAAATGCTTCTTATGTCTTGGGACCAGAACTTAGAGTAAAAGTTCCATTATTAATGTGTGGGTTCCTTTAAACAATTTCAAGAAAGCACCCTAATGATAGATAAGTTTATTCTATCTTGGGAGAAATGTGGTAGGAAAGAGAGAATGGTCCCAGAGCAGAGCATTTTCAAAAGATTCTTATGTGAAATTTATGCAGCTCCTACTTCTACCTTCACCTTGCTTTTAGCTCCTGATCAAAGCAATTTGTCTGGACTCCATTGATGGACATTATTAGAATACTAATAACAGCTTCAAGAACGTGTCAACTCTGCACAACTGGAGACATTTTATGTTGTAAAGAGTTATTCCTAGATGAATAGAGTAAGATTGTGTCTCATCCATACATCAGATGTGGCTACGAAGGCTTAACCACAATAGGGCAGGCTTAGGCAACAAAGAATTTCTGAGAGAACCTGGCAGATATATATATTTCAAAGAACCTGGATCTGAAAAGTTATCTTTCTAATTTTCAAGAAAGAATTTGAAGACCTGTCTATAGCAACTCCATGTTTTCTCTCTTTCAACCATGCAAGTGTTATCTATTCCGCTTTTATAGATACAGGCCTAGGAATATTCAGCGTGCTTTGTCAGTCATGAATGTGCCTACTCCAAACCATTTGCAGAAATTTCTCTTTCAGTTCATGTGCTTCTGTGAATGGGCTCATCTTCTTAAATGTGGAAAAACATCAGGGCCATTCAGCGTGCTCCGCAAGATGTCTATTAGGAATGCAAATGTACAGGATATGGACAAAAACAGTAGTTCCACTTAGGAAACATTTGGACTTGGGGAATTTAACTTAGAGAGAAAACACTGCAACTTTTCACTTGAGAAAAGGTAGTTAATTCTTCATTTCTGCATATTCTCTGGCTCCGTTTCCTTCCCCATGCCCAGATGTGGATGCACACTTTGCCCTTAGCATTCCAACTTCCTGGTTCTACACTGTTTACCACAGAACTCTGGTTCACTTTCTAAGCCTCCCTATCAGCTCTTTCCAGTTGACTCTCAATTTACATCTGCTTCTCTGAGATTTAATCCAATGTTTTCAACTGCCTGCTAAACATTTTTTACTTAAACTCGAGATATCACAAACCAAGCTTACCATCTTATACCTACCGACAGAGCAAAGAATAGAGTGGAATGATGGAAATAAACCCATGATGTTGGGCTTCACTTAATGCTTTCTGTGCTGATTCATTCCCTTGGTAACCAAGTGCCATGGACTCTCCCACCACATCTGCTACTTCTTATCCTCCAACATTCCATTATCCGTTCCCACTAGTCACTGTCTTGGCTGACACTTGTGTTTTGTGGATTTCTCACTCTTTAGCTTCACCCAGGTTGTCAGGATATGGACATGTCAGGATATGCATATATTATTCATCTGTAATTTAATTGTCATTTATTTCCTCAATGCAGATGTTCCTCACACCCTGTCTTGCATCTCAACTCCCTCATCAGATAAGATTCAGGCCACCTATCACAAACTCCTTAAGCTTTTCTTAAAATATCTGCTACTCCAAATATCTGCTACTACAGCCACTATTAAGTATATCTGCTCCTTCTTATTTCCAAATACTTTTTCATTATTTCCAATGTATCAATTCCTTTGTGTCCTGAATCCTGATTTTGCTCACTTTCCCCATGTTTTATTCTATCATTTATCCTCTGTAGTTTCTTCATCTCCACCTATGCAATATTCATTGGTACTTTCTTCCCTGGTCTATAACTATGTCCAGATCTTATGCTGTGGTTTGTACAAGTGTTCCCCAAAGACTCATGTGTTGAAGACTTGGTCCCCAGGCCATGGCACCATGGAGAGGTGTGGAACCTTGAAGGGGTAGACCCAAGTGGGAGAGAGTTAGGTGACTGAAGGCATGTAGTTAACGGGGACCATGGAACCCCAGACACTTCCTCTTTCTCTCTCCTTCACCTCCTACCTGTCACAAGGTGAGCAGCTTCCTCCACCATGTGCTCTCACCATGATGTACTGTGCCACCACAGGCCCAAAGCAATGGAGCCAACCGTCATGAGCCAAAACCTCCAAAATTGTGAACCCCTTTCTTCCTTATAAAGTTGACTCTCTCAGGTACATGGAAAACTGACTTATGCATCTTAAATTTCTTTTTAAAAAATACTTATTTGATCTCTTCTGGTATATCAGCTTTCTCTTTAATTTCTGACACAATTTCTACTCTCAGATTATCCATGTATACTTTTGAACATAATTTTTATGCACTCACTTAATCTTCTGTCAATATCTTATCAGTCATTATACTATTAAAGAAATCACACTATCAAGGTCATCAATATTTTCCTAAGGACTGAGGATGTGGCTCAATCGGTAGCACGCTCACCTGGCATGCACGGGGCACTGGGTTTGATCCTCAGCACCACATAAAAATAAAATTAAAAAGGTGTTGTGTCCACCAAAAACTAAAAAATAAATATTTAAAAAATTCTCTCTTTCTCTCTCTCTCTCTCTCTCTCTCTCTCTCTCTCTCTCTCTCTCTCTCTCTCTCTCTCTCTCTCTCTCTCCTTAAAAAAAAATTCTCCTAATTCTCAGACTCAGAACACGTTTTCAGTCTTCCTTTCCCTGAATACCTTGCATTAGCATATAACTGTTTTCTCGTCCTTTATCTCTCTTGCCTAGTTTCTAGTTTCCATGACATTGTCCTCGCTACTAAGCAGATCCTCTCCCTAACTTTGTGACTCAAAAAATTTTTTCTAATGTATTATTGGTTCCCTAATAGGCTCTCGTCATGATTCTCAAGTTTCTCTTTAAATCCTTTTATTTTCCTTTATCATCTATACGTTCTTCCTTGTTAATTTTTCTATTGCTATTGTTTCTACTTCAGGGTTCATTTTATGGAAATGGATCTCAAATTTTGTGCTTCCAGTCCCAATCCTCTTTCCATATTTCATCCATTCATTTATTACCAATATAATTTCCTAAATTTTACATGTCTAAGACAAAATTGTGATTTTCACTAATTGCCTTCCACTTCATGGATTCCTTTTGTCTTTAATGGTCCCAGAATTTTTACAGTTCTCCATTTGCTAAATGTGTTCTTTTGACAAACATTTATTACATTCATACTGTGTCAGTTTAGAAATTCAAGTGAAAAACGAGAAACTACTCAAGTTCTTTTGAATAGAGGATACTGAATACAAGAACTTACCTACAGAGTTGGTGGAATACTCTGAGAAGCCAAGCAGGGTATCGTAACTCATATATGCTGTTGTAACAAAATACCAAAGATTGGGTAATTTGTAAATAATAGAAATGTCTCTTTCATAGTTCTGAAGGCAAAAAATCAAGATGATGGCATTTCAACATGTGGTAAGGGCCGGATGTCTTTCGTTCAAGATGACCCCTTATTGCTGTGGCCTCTGGAAAGGATAAATGTTATGTCTTTACATGGCAGAATGTGGAAAGGAGAAAAAAGCATTTGTCCATTACTTACTCATGTCCAAAGGAGGGATTACATTGCAATACATGAATTTTGAAGAATATTCAAACCACAACACAGGGATGGTAAGGCATCCCATAGATTAACAGCAGATAACCTTGGATAGAAGAGGTAGGAGAGGAGATTTTGATGGAATGATGATTATTAAAAATCATCCAGAAAGAGCTGGAACCATGTCAGAAGTTAGAGTGACAGAGAACATGCAGGTGTTGTCAGAGATGCTGCTCATATCAGGAAGAAAGGGTGAGAAATACCCTGGGTTCTCAATTCTTCTTGTCTGACAGTCTGCTTGGCCTCGTGTCTCCTACTGGTCAAACCAATATGGAAGTTAATAGTCATTATAATGTAGACACACAGTCTATGGAAGGTGTTCCTCCTTCCCCATCTCTATCATGCACAGTAAAATTAAAGACTGTTACTGTATTTTGCTCCCATACAACACCTAATTTCTCCCATACAACACCTAATAGTTGCAGCATATTAAGTTTCCACCTAATATGCTGCAACTATTCTCTGTAGAAAGTATTCTCATGCTGTCCTTTAAGAAAGGAGACAGAAAGTTCCACCAGTCCCTATAGTAATCTCAGAAATATAAGAACCATACACAATATGCAGGCATCAATATTTTGAATTTGATTTTTTGTTGGCCCAATGACTTGTTAACTCAATTTTGAAGTTAAGCACTGAAATATTCCTTTTATAAAAAAGTAGAGGAAAGAAAAAGAATAGGGAGATAATAATATCCATATTTGTAACTGGTGCCAAGTCCATGTCTAGTGTTTTTTTAATATAGTTTCATTGAAATATAATTCAGATACCACAACATTCACCCATTGATAATATGTCATTTAATGGTTTTTATTATAGTCACAGAGTTGTACAACTATCACTGCAATTTTAGAAGATTTTCATCACTCCCCAAAGAAACTATGTGCTCATTAACTCCTACTCCTCATTGTAAAGATTCCCCCTCCCCATTTCTTTGAAGATCAATTCAAGACCCAACTATCCTAGCTTTTGGACATTATTCCCAGTTCTGAAAACAGAAGCATTTACTATCCAGAATATGCATTTGGATTCTCCATAATGCTATTCATCTTTTTATGTATGTGCTCTGTCTCTCCAATTAGATTATAACCCTCTTAAGAACAAAACTCTTGTCATGATTGAAGAGATAGAAAAAATATTTAGAATTGTAGCTGCCTCATTGAATTTAATCCTCTTTCATTTGTGCTTTGATTAACTCATATTACTGCAAACTTTTCCCCTAACAGAGTCTTTCCCCCCCTTAATAATTCCCCCCCCCAAAAAAAATAATTCAAAACTGGTGGAATAGATTTAACCAGGAAATCTAAAGGGTTTGTTAAAATCGAAAATAAAACAGATGAGAAAAATAACACTTAAAAATTACATGTTATTCTCATCTATGTCATCTATGTCAATATGCATTTAACATGTTCTGGAAACCCTAACGTTTCTTTTTTAAATTTTATTTATTTATTTATTCTAATTAGGTATATATGACAGCAGAATGTTTTTTGATTCATTGTACAGAATTGTAGCACAATTTTTCATTTCTCTGGTAATATAGGATGTAGTGTTACGCCACATGTGCACTCATATATGCACCTAGGGTAATGATGTCCATCTCATTCCACCATCTTTATGTTTCTTTTATTCAGCATTACAAAGTGTCCCTTTCCTGTAGCATATAACAAAGGGTGATGGTAATCAATAGGAAAATAAGACACATTTATTTCCTCTAAAAAATTATTTCCTCTTAAATTTGTAAGTAATGGTGTTAGACCTAATGCACTGGTTAATCAAAACTTTCAAATGCATAAATATTTAGATGTGTTTCAAATACATATAACAATATCTTAAAATCTTTCTCATGAAATGAAACACTAGAATAATTTAACATTTTTATACATTTCCTTATTTTTAATATTTATAAAATTTATCTGATATCTGGAAGATATCAGAGTTATATATATGAAAAAGTCCCTTCATATATCTGTTTATATAGTCCTTTCCTTCATTCTTTCCTCATTTTCCTTTCTCTGTTCCTATATTCTTCTTATGTTTTACATTCTCCTTAGGATGATATGGCACAACTTCTTATAATTGCTGGGAACAATCTTGAAAAACTAAGACCATGAGAATAACTATAAAAGGAGAAGGATGTCACATAAAATTAGTGCCAGCTTCTCTCTTGTCTTTACATTGCAGAGTCACTGTTAAAATACTAATGTGTCGTATATCCTGCTTTATTATACTAAGCACCAAAATAAATCCTTACACTGAATAGTATTTTGAAATATACAGAATATTTCAAACTAGATGACACCAGGTAACCTTTCTATACTACTTATTTATGTCTAGTATGGTATAAGTACTTGAGCATTGTGTTAGGTAGCTTTTCATTGCTGTGACAAATAACTTGAGAAAAACAAAGGGGGAAATGTTTATTTTGGCTCACAATTTCTGAGGTTTCATGCCGTGGTCGATTGGCTCCAAGGAAGAACCATCATGGTGGAAGGGCAGGGAAGTGGAAAACTTCTCACCTGGTGACAGACACGAAGCAGAGAGTGAGGAATGGGCCAGGGACAAAAAGAATTGTGTAGAATCTCCTTCTTCCAAACATGCCCACAGCCTACAGTCTCCACCACCTCGCAGCAGCCTCTCTGCTGTCAGTGGATGAATACATTGATGAGGTCAGAGACCTTGTGATTGTATCACCTCTCAAAAGACCCAATCTGAATTTTGCTGTATCAGAGACCAAGCCTTCAACATGTTGGTGGGCTTAGAGCTGTTAGGAAAAGAAGAAGGAAAGGAGACACGCAAAGAGTTTCTATTGCAGTGACGAGGGCCTGGATTAAGATCCTGGCAGTGGGGAGGGCAGAGAGAGTAAGAAGACCTGGGTGAGTTAATTTAGAAAAAAAAAAATGCACTTTGTCCTTCTAATTATATAAAGAGAGTATAGAGGGAAAATAATTCTTACATATTTTGCTTGTTTAGCTTGTAAGAAATGGGACACAGGAATATTTGTAGAAGGACAAACAAGTCAAAGCAACTGTGCCTTAACATTCTAAGAGAACATTAAAATGCTCAGAAGACAGTTGGAAATAACATTTTATATTTTCGCAGCGACAGTGGTGCTGGCTATATGTATGACAGAGTGAGAGGGAGAAATAGAAAGAGAGAAAAGCAGGGGTGAGAGACTGAACTATTGATGCTATTGATGAAACCACTAGAGATAATACGCAGAATAAAAAAGGAAGAAAAGATTGAGCTTAAATAGATCCCCTCGGAATCCCAATACTTAAACCTCCTGGAGAGGAACAGAAAAACTGATAAAAAACAAACAAACAAACAAACAAAACAACAACAACAACAACAAAAACAATAAGCGGTTAGAAAGAAAACTAGAGAAGTTGCTAGAAGCACGGGAATAGTTTCAAAAGAGAGTGGGTGCATGCCTGTAAATACCAGCAGAACTCAGGAGGCTGATGCAGGAGAATAGCAAGTTCAAAGCCAGCCTCAGCAACTTAGCAAGGATCCTAGGCAACTGAGGGAGACCCTTATCTCAAAGTAAAAATAAAAAGGGCTGGGGATGTGGCTGAGTGGTTAAGTACCCCCGGGTTCAATTCCTAGTACCCAAAACGAAAAAGTAGGTAACCATGTCAAAAGCCACAAGAGGCTATGCAAATTTGTTTCTCTATATGCTCTAATTTCTGTAATCTTTCCACCATTATCCTTGATTTTGATAAACAAAAACCCTCATAACACCATAACTCCATCTTTATTCTTTCCTAAATATTATTTTATTAGGAAAAATCTATTTTTAAAGCCATGTGAGATGATAAAACTTATGTTTTAGAAAGTCATTTGACTGAAAAACAAAAGTTTGGAGGCTTTAATCATAGCCCTAGAGATGTAGAGAAAAGGGGGAAAGTCAGGAAGTATGTTGTTTATTTAACTTGTGGAATTTTATATTCACATTACAGATGCAGAGTGAGCAACCCCGATGAGTAAGAGACAGCAAACTTAAGAATCTAGCTAAATACTGGGGCTATCTGTGTGGTCCAAAACACAGTGTAGGCATCGGATTCAAGAAGGTGTATTATTTATTGTTCTACAGAGAAACAGAAGTAATAAGGCATACAGAGAGCTATAAGAGGAGATTCATTATGAAAATTTACTCTCCCAATTTATAGAGGCCAACAAGTCCAAAAGAACAGGAGAACCAGGAAAGCCACTGTGGTACAGTTCAGTCCAAGTCCAGATGTTGGAGAACTAGGAGCTAGGGTCTAAAGGCAGAAGAATGGCCCAGCTCTGCAAGAGAAAGAGAATTCCCTCTTTTTCCTCCTTTTTGTCCTGTTGTGTTCAACCTATATGACCTTGCCCCACCACATTGGATATGGCAGATCTTCTTTCTTTGATCTACTGATCCAAATGCTAATTTCTTATAGAAATGTTCTCACAGAAACACTCAAAAATAATGTTTCACCAGCATCCTGTAGCCCATTCAAATTAAAACATAAAGTGAATCCTCACGGGAAGGAAAGGTAGCAGACAATAAATGGCAACACCACATATCCTCCCAGGTCGTGTGTCCCCTTTGTTTTTTTTTAATTCTAAACCTACTCTGGCAGTGATTGGTGTTCCCCACCAAATATCCCGGGTCTCCACCTCCCCAGTGTGTGGTAGAGTCCCATGTTTTGCCTCCTCTGGAGGATAAATGCACCTCCTGAATTTTAGCTAATAAATGGTGAGCAAAAGGACCTCAGCCCACTTGCAGACCAGCACCTCCTTGCTAATACAAGGCCCTCTAGGGCTCTCTTCCCTGAGACCCTGCAACTGTCCACATTGGAGTTGATATCTGGAGAGGCCACTGGAGTTCTTAAATCATAACAGGGAGCAGAATTCTGCTTGGCTCACAATGAAGACTGCTGTAGTTTGAATGTAAGTTTTTCCCCTCCAAAAACTCAAGTTGAAATTTGATTCCCATTGTGCAGTCGTAAGAGGGCAGGAACTCCATCTAGCTATGATGTTTAGAGGCAGAGCCTTTAGGGAAGTATTTAGGATTAGACATCCTCACCAGGGTGGAGTCCCCATGATGGAATTCTCACGTATTTGTAAGAAGAGGGAGACAGGCCAGAAGAGACACACAGGAGCACTTCCTGTCTCTCACCCTGTCATACTGTGTGCCCAGCAGAACTCTGACCCGAAAGAAGGCCAATAAATGCCTCACCCAATGTACAAATCTGAGAACTGGGCTGTGAACCAAGACAAACCTCTTTCTCTCTATGAATGACCCAGTCTGTGGTATTGTGTTATTAGTAATAAAAATTGGATAAATATAAACATGTATTATGAGAACTCAACTTCTGTGGTTCAAAGTCATCAAGACTTGAAACTTTATCTCAGAATATGCTTCACCTATCCTGACAGACATATATTTCCTGGGTAACTTCATAAACCCCCTCATCTTCAGCTGGCATTCATGTACTGACAAATCAAGATCCACAACTCCAGTTCTCACTCCTGAAATCCAGACACTTATTTTATCTGCCTTTGGGATTTCATATGCATTTCAATTTGGCTAGTCTAAAATGAACTCATTAGCAGTAACTGCATTTTTTTTTTTTTTTGAGAATTTCTGTCCTGGGTGCTCCTCATGCCGTTTACATGAATTGTGTCATCCCACTTACATAATAACCCTGAGGACTGGATATTATTTGTATCCCTGGTTTAGAATCTAAATAGTAAGGAGAACAAGAAGTGGTAAGGAGATGGAAAGTACAGTGGGAGGGTTGGAAGGAGAATCTTGAGAGCCAAGAAAAGGGAGCGATCCTCAATATGGTGTGCTACAGGCACGTCAAAGGAGGTGTGAGTAACAAGACTGTACTACTTTGCAATCATTCTACAGAGAGGGAAAGAGTACAGGGGGTTTTATAGGGTGGAGAGGATAAAGATGGAATTAGAACTTGGAAAAAAGAAGAAAAAAAGAAAAGTTCTTTTTTTAAATTAAATTTTTAATTGTTTTTTTAGATATACATGACAGAAGGGTGTACTTTAACATATTATACATACATGAAGTATAATTTATTCTAATTAGGATCCCATTCTTGTGGTTGTAATTCCCAGTCTTTTGAATTTTGAAACAGGCTCTCACTAAGTTACTGAGAGCTTCACCAAGTTGTTAAGGCTGACCTCAAACTTCTATCCTCCTTCCTCAGCCTCCCAAGTCTGGAATTATGGGCATGCAACCCCATGTGGGGCTTCAATACCTTTCTAATAATATCCTGTAATTTCTTTTCTTTCCTTTCTTTTTTTTTCTATTTTTAGACACTTCTCAGAATAGGATATACAATCAATCAACAAATATATGAAAAAAATGTTCATTATCATTAGCAATTAGAGAAATACAAATCAAAACTACTCTAAGATTTCATCTCACTCCAGTCAGAATGGCAGCTATTATGAAGACAAACAAGAATACGTGTTGTTGAGGATGTGGGGGAAAAGGCACACTCAAACATTGCTGGTGGGACTGCAAATTGGTGCAACTAATATGGAAAGCAGTATGGAGATTCCTTGGAAACCTGGGAATGGAACCACTATTTGACCCAGCTATCCCACTCCATGGTCTATACCCAAAGGACTTAAAAACAGCATACTACAGGGACACAACCACATCAATGTTTATAGCAGCACAATTCACAAGAGCTAAACTGTGGAGCCAACCTAGATGCCCTTCAGTAGATGAATGGATTTAAAAAATGTAGCATATATACACAATGGAATTTTACTCAGCAATAAAAGAGAATGAAATCATGGCATTTGCAGATAAATAGATGGCATCGGAGAAGATAATGCTAAGTGAAGTTAGCCAATCCCAAAAAAACAAATGCTGAATGTTTTCTCTGATATAAGGAGGTTGATTCATAGTGGGGTAGGAGGGGGAGCATGGAAGGAACAGATAAACTCTCGTTAGGGCAGAGGGGTTGGAAGGGAAGGGAGGGGGCAGGGGGTTTTTAATGATGGTGGAATGTGATGGACATTATTATCCAACATGTTATGTATGAAGACACGAATTGGTGTGAATATACTGTGTATACAACCAGAGATATGAAAACTTGTGCTCTATATGTGTAATAAAAATTGTAATGCATTCTGCTGTCATGTATAAATAAGAAAAAAATAATAATTTCTTAGCTGAAAGAGGGCCCAAGGTTGAAAGGCTTAATTTGGGAAATTTTTGTTTGTTTGATTGTTTGAATATAATGTTTTATTGATTAATAAAGTGTGGCTAGAGCATAATTTTAAAATGTCTACAATAACTACATCAAAAATGTATAAATACAAATGTAATCAACATGATATTCCCATGATAACCGTTGGTACTGTGACTCAATTAAGCTTATTTTCTTTGCATTTAATCTAAGCTGTATCCTCTGTTTTTTAATTAAATTTCCTTCTGATACATGAAAACAAAAAAAATGTATCAGTTAATGGAGTACCATGTGATGTTTTCATACATGTATGAACTGAGTAATATGTAAATCTATGTACACATATCTGCCTCCTCCAGCATTCTTCATTTCATTCAAGTAAAACTTTCAAAATCCTTCCTTCTAGCTCTTTGAAATGTACAGTACATTATTGTTTCCTATAGTGACCCCAACTTCTTTCCCCTATCTATAACTTCGTACTCACTGATCAACCTTTACCTACCCCACCTGCCCCCTACTCTCCCCAGTCTCTGACAACCACTGTGAGATGGGCTTTTCCATATTCCTCATGTGCATGAGATTGTGCTGCACCTGTCATTCTGCACCTGGCTTATTTCACTTAACATAATGGTCTCCAGTTTCACCCATGCTGCCACAAATTGTGGGACTTTATTCATTTTATAACTGAATAATGTTTTACAGTGTATATATACCACACTTTCTATATCCCGTCATCGTAATAGACACTGAGGTTGTTTCCATTTCTTGACTACTGTGAAGAGTGCTGCAATGAATGCGGGAGTGGAAGATGTCTCTTTGACATGCTGATTTCATTTCCTTTGGTTTATAGCCAGTAGCAGAATTATTGGCTCATAATGTGGTTCTATTTTTGATATTTCCCATCAAAAGTGTGCAAGGTTCCCTTTTCTCTGCATCCTTGATAGCACTTATTGTATTTGGAATCAGGGATTGAACTCAGGGACACTCGAACACTGAGCCACATCCCCAGCCCTATTCTGTATTTTATTTAGAGACAGCATCTCACTGAGTTGCTTGGCACCTCGCATTTGAGTTTGCAATCCTCCTGCCTCAGCCTCCCAAACCACTGAGATTACAGGTGTGCATCACCACGCCTGACTTGTATTTGTTTTTGTTTTTGTTTTTGTTTTTTTAGTTGTTGATGGACCTTTATTTTATTTGCTTATGTATATGTGCTGGGAATCTAACACAGTGCCTCATACTTATAATAAAGTGCTCTACTGCTGAGCTACAACTCTAGCCTCTGTATTTGGTCTTTTTTGATAATAGCGTTTCTTACTGGGGTGAGGTGATAGTTCATTGTCATTGTGGTTTTGATTAGCCTTTCCCAGATTATTAATAATACTGACCATATTTTTCATATACCTGTTGGTTCCTTGCAGCTCCTCTTTTGAGAAATGTCTATTTTGGTCCATTGCTCACTTTTTAAATTAGGTTATTGATTTGTTTGTTTCTCTCTCTCTCTTTCTCTCTCTCTGTCAATTTTTTTGAATTCCTTATATATTCTTGTATCTCTTCACACTGTTGATTGTTTTCTTGGCTGTGTGTAGAAGTTTTTAATAAAATTTAATGTTTCCAGTTTGGCAAGTCTTGCTTTTGCTTCCTATGCTTTTGGAAGCCATTCCAATGTCCTGAAGTATTTCCCATGTGTTTTATCCCAGTAGTTCATACTTTCAGATGTTACACTTAAGTTTTTAATACATTTTGAGTTGCCTTTTGAAACTGGAGAGAAATAAGGGTCTAGTTTCCTTCTTCTGCATGTGGACACCCAATTGCCCCAGCACCATTTACTGGAAACTGTATCCTTTCTTCATTGTACATTTTTAGTGACTGTTGAAAATCAGTAGATGGTAGGTGTATAGAGTCACTTCTAGGCTCTCTGTTCTGTTCCATTGGTCTATGTGTCTGTTTTTAACATCAGTACCACACTGTTTTGATTATGGCATATTTGAAGAATATTTGAAGTCAGGGATTGTAATGTTTTCTGCTTTGTTCTTTTCACTCAGGGTTGCTTTGGCTCCTGGGGTATTTTTGTTTTTGCTGTTGTTCCATGAAAATTTCAGGATTTTTTTTTCTAATTCCATGAAGGATATCGTTGGTACTTTGATAGAGATTATACTAAATCTGTAGATCACTGTGAGAGGTGTAGATACCTTGACCATATTGATTCTTCCAATCCATGATCACAGGTTTTCTTTCCATTTTTTGGTGTGTCCCCTTTGTTTTTTAAAGAGACAAGGGCAAGATGAGAATTTAAACATAAAAAAAAAATCAGAGACTATTTGAAGTTATTTGATGGTACAGTGTTTAGGAAAACCTATATAGAAATGGAACAATGTGCACAGATGTAGAATTTAGAGTTCTGTAGGAAAAATAATTTCTATTCTTCTGAAATTAGGTAAGAAAAGGAGGAGTATAAACAATTTTGGAGGAGTCAGGATTTTAAAAAGTTCATGTCTGATATTCTCAAGAAACCTTGTTAATATACCAGGGCCATCTGCTGAGAATTCTAAGAGGACAAAGCAGAGGGAACACTTAAAATATTTATTTAGGCTTACAAAAATAATGAGGTTAAAAAATTAAATATTAATGATAGAAATTGGAAAACACTTTTTTAGAAAATAATAAATTCCATAATGAGTAAAGAGTGAGTACTTATTCTTGGCCCCAGTCACCTTCTGTTTAATCATTCATGAAGCTATATATAGCAAGATGATGGTTGCTTAAAGGAATCTGAGACATTGTTATCAATAGTTTTAATTTCTTCTAAGAATAAGCTTCTTTTTTTTTTTTTTAACTTTGTTTCCTGTAGTTTGTCCCCTCAATCATTGTCCCCAAGACTCAGAAGTTGTAAAAAGATGCAGGTGTAGACTCGAGGCCCAGCTGCTTCTTCAACCTTGTGGAAAGAGACTGTCCATCTTGAGAAAGGACCTTATGCTCCCCTTTGCCACTTGGACAAAGATCCCGGGGAAAGAGACCTCTGAGGACTAGCCATGTGAATGGGATAAGCTTCTCATTAAAGCAACTTACTTGTTCCTAATGTGTGATTTAAGTGACTTCTTATATTGAGAAGAAGACCAGTCAAACTGAATGATCACTAAACAGGGAATTAGCAGAGCTCACCTCTCCTAGTTCAACCACCAGCTAGTCATCACCTGAAAACGACTCCACTTCTCCTTCTTTGCAATCACCTACTTGTCCACTCCAGATCTACACTCAGATCACCTCCTTCTACTTCACCTCCTCACCCACACTACCCTGAACTTTGAAAAGAAAGAAGATGCAAGAGAGCAAAGCATCTTGGATAAATTCCCAATAACTAGAAACTTGGTCTCTGCTGATGAAGAACTCGCCCTCATAACTGTGACTATCTCCTCCATGGTCCAGAGTGCTCGTGGATCCCGGGACCTACTGATGCAAGGAGTGGAACAGCATAGAAGTCCCTGAGGCTCCCAATGGTCTGTAAGAAAGTGTGTGTTTTTATGTGTGTGTGGGTGTGTAACTATGAATGCCATGTGGAGTCTGTGCATGTATGTGTGGCGTGTGTATGCATTGATGTGACACTGTTGTCATCAGTACATCCTACGAGACAAGATAGCATTACTGGTTCATGGAAGTTTCTCCCTTGTGCAGTAAGTCAGAGGACCTCACTCCTGCCATCCTGTGTTTCTGCTTTCCCAGCCAGAAATGATCCACATCGCTTTCTTTCCATTTCCTTGTTGAGTACCAATCATATAACCCATCTTGAACCAGGCAAACCTGGTAACAGTGACCCTTTGACAATGTTTTCTCCCATCAACAACTGGGAAGCACCAACACTGAAGGACAGTCATCCATCCCTGTCACAGCCTACCTCTCTGATGCAGCCTTCTTCCCACTACCACCCTAAGGATGTTAATTTCAAGTCCTGCCCAGTGGCTATGCCTGGGACAAAATCCAGGATATTCCGCTTGTGTGCAGTGTTCTCCAATAGGGACAGATGTGTCTCCTCCAAGGCCAGTGAGCTATACAGTCCAATGAAAATTTCATTTGTAGAAGGGAAGATTGGGAGCTTCTTAGCATCCCTGGTCCAGAGCAATATGAAATCCTCACAGGGAGCAAGAACAAAGACCTCTCATCACAGCAGTTTAAGCTATTCTTTGTTTTGACTTTGCCTCTGCTTACTCTGAGGAATTCCTTCATCCATTGCTCTCCACGGCCTCTGGTTCTGTTTACCAGCCACTTCTTGTCTGTTGTCTTCCATGGCCACATTTGAAATGAGCATTGAGAAATGTGCCCTCCTGGAGGACTACATAGATCTTCAACCCCTGTCCTGCTGGTGCAATTCAGAAGTCTTTGGGCTGGTTTCTAATCATGAGGTTTTTAAATTCTGGAATATGTTGACTTTGCCAACATGATTCCCTGAAAAACTTAGTGGAGCTGGCTATGGTGGTACATGATTAAAATTCCAATGACATGGGAGGCTGAGGCAGGAGGATCACAAATTCAAGGCCAGCCTTGGCAACTTAGTAAGACCCTATCTCAAAAGAAAAAGTAAGAAGGAGTGATAGCTCAGGCTGAAGATGTAGCTCAGTTGGTTGCATGATTGCCTTGCATGCATAAGGCCCTATATTCAATCCCCAGCACCATAGGTACTAAAAAAAAAAAAAAAAAGAGTGGTAGCTCAATATTATAGCACCCCTGAATTCAATTCCTAGTACTGCAAACAAACAACCTCAGTGGTCTTATGATCCACACTGTTAAGCAGAGCCTAATTTCATGGCATTCACCCCTATGGCTCTCTTTAGCCTTTATAAGCATTCCTTTGAGACCAGCCATCTAAAATTTAGACATAAGCATGGAGGAAGCATCCTTAATGTGCTCTTTGAAGCAGGAGAAAAGTTCTGGTTTAACTGAAAAGTCCCAGTGGGTTTTTGTTATTCAGTTTCTTTTCTATTCGCATTACTTATCATCTGGAGTCCAAAGGCATTGATTTTTTTCCAAACCTGAAAGACCCTACATTAGTGGACTAAAGTGTCTTCCATGTTATTTCTGTTCAAGTTTCTAAGTCTTACCCAAGTTCTTGTCTAAACTTGCCTAAGCTTTGAAACTTCTGCTCAGAGAATTCAACTCTTGCTCCAGTATCAGGTAGCTGCCAGCATACCTTGGTTCTGACCCCATCACTCCAGTGGATATCTGTAGTCACATTGCCACCCCCTCTGTGCATGTGGATGTGTCAGTGTGTAAATGTGTGTGCATGCACACTTAGTGCGTGTGAGAAAGACATATTCCTCTACCTTCTCCTTATAAAGATAGATGTAATTGCACTCAGAGCCCACCCAAATAATACAAGATAATCTCCCTGCTTCAAGATCCTGGACTTAAAGACATTAAACAACCTTTCTTCAAATCAGGTAATATTTACAGGTCCCAGGAATTAAGACCTGAGATTTGGGGGGCTGTTGTTCATCCTCTTGATATTAGGATAGCAGATCATTCATCATATCTAATGAGGAGAGCATGGAGGGCTGTGTAATTGTGTATGCATGAAAGGAATATTATGAAATATGTGTTCTAGGGGGTGTGTAGGGGGTGTGTATTTGTGGTTTGGGGGGAGTATGTATCTTTTTTGTGTGTATGTTGTGTGTGCTATTTGTGTTTGGAAATGTGATGTGTATATACCTGACAGCATGCAATGTGTGGTTGTGTATGTTTGTAGTGTGATTGAGTGTTTTATACAAGAATGTACATCAGTATTATGTGTATGTCTGCGATGTGACTTGTTGGGTGTATGTAGTGTAACTATGACTTAAGTGATATATGCATTTGTGATATTGTGTAGCATGTGAGGGTGCTTGTACATCAGTGAGTTGTGAGGTTGTAAGTGCTTTGTGTGTTTGTGGTACTATGGTTCTATGGTAATGTGTTTGCAA
Organism: Ictidomys tridecemlineatus; assembly: GCF_052094955.1. Classification (NCBI taxonomy): domain Eukaryota; kingdom Metazoa; phylum Chordata; class Mammalia; order Rodentia; family Sciuridae; genus Ictidomys; species Ictidomys tridecemlineatus. The sequence continues at coordinate 20,647,875 of NC_135484.1, forward strand.
GACCAGTGCATGGTATGTGTGTACACACACACACACACACACACACACACACACACACACACACACACACCATGTGCATGGTTTGGTGAGTGTTTGTACACATGTGTATATGTACTCTGTGTATGTGTGCAAGATTCCTTGAAGCCTCAGTTCAGCACTTCTATAACTCCCATCATGACTAATACTTCATCAATAACCTTGCAAAATCCAGATTTAGCAACAGCCAAAACTCACAAATAAAAAAACTTGCAGCTTTGAAGCTCCTAGTCCCAGAATCTTTGTAAGTTAAACATAGTTTCCTATTTTCTTCTGTCCCAGAGGACTCCTTTTGGCCCCCATGCCTTTGTCCCTCCTTAGGACTTTAAGGAATTTACTGGTCTCTCCCCAAGAACTCTGAGAGAGAGGAGTTTTCAGGGATAAACTGTGAGCTGTGTCCTTGCACGCAATAGACAATGTCATTCCCACCCTGTGGGTGCCTGATTAACAAGGTGAAAAATGCTCAGGGGTGGGTTGGGATTTGGAGGGGAGGGGAATGGAAACACCTGCTCTTCGCTCTGTTGTCTCTACTTAGGCAAAGTGAACAAAAGCCCAAGATTTTCATATACATGAGGTTGCCTTTGTGGTAATATCTTGTCATATAAATTGAGTCTTTTATGTGCAGTGGATTTCCCGCCCCCTCCCAAACTTTCACCATCAAGAAGAATCCAGTATCAAAGGAGTGCACACACTCAATTTCACGAATCAATAAACACAGCTTCTGCATTAATTACCATTTTCAGCACCTTGGAAAAGAGTGACAAGAATTATCAGGAAGATGTTCATTATTGCTGGGCTTTATCTGATAGAAATGAATTTCTTGCTACTCACAAACTGAAGATTCCCAAATGAGAGCAAGCTATCACTTGAGGGAATAGGACTGGCTACTTCTAGAAAGTTCCTCAAACATTTCATTAGTAACATCAGGCAACAGGTAAAGCTTCTCCTTCATGCAGTCTTCTCTCATGAGCAACCTGATTCAGTATTATGCTCTTTCTAGTTCTGCCTTTTGATAGCCAATTCAAGCTTCTGTTGGTCACAACCATACTATGTGACCCCATAGTCAATCTCTCCCTAGACAATCAATATCCTATGCTAATAATGATGAGGCCTGGGAACTCATGTTCACCGGAGCTGAGTTCATGGCAAGAGTTTAATTTCTGCTTTAAGACCCCATAGTTGCCATAGGATCTGTCCTTCCAAACTCAAGGCTGGTCAACTCTTCCTTTAATGTCACTAGTTTCCTTTATTTATTTATTTATTTTTTTTTTAGGCTAGGAAGGATTAGTTTCTGTTTCTTGAAACCTAAAGAAATTAAATTAGTATTTCCTTTGGGATGGAGTTTGATCACCAGGGTAATTATATTTTTAGCATCTTGCTGAAAGTAAGCCGTAAATCCTCCTGGAGAAAAGTCTCAGGGTTTCCAATAGATAGATTACCTTTCTCACTTCCCTTATATTCCAAAACAAATTGCAGGAGACTTCAGAATTCATCACACCTTACTCAGAGACTTGACCCTTTTCATACCAAAGTGCACTTGCAGTTGGGGAACCCTGGCAGAAGACAAAATAGTCACAGGACTAGAGAGACCTCTGTTCAAGTACCCGGAAGCTTCCCCTGACTCCTCCTCAGGCAGCTTCATAGAACATTCCCTGTGGACCCCAGAAGGTGACTTTCTGGCAATCTCAGGCTGCAGTGACTTCTGTGCATCCAGGGAGCCCCAGCCCCGGGGGGTCCTTTACAGTGTTGTCTGGAACTCGGTCCTGGATTGGTCCTTTCCTGTCTGCCCTTTAAATCTACCATTCCTGTGTTCTTTAGAGTTATCTTCATCTCCTATTAACCAGTCTCTCACTATATCAATCTCCTGTTAGAGTTTATCATTTTTATACTAACTTTATTTTAAAATACCTGTATAATTTCTCTCTCCTAGGTGCACCCTGACTGACTGATGGAGTTAGCATCCTCATTTTAGAGAATTAGTACCCCAATTCTGTCTGACTCCAAAACCTGTTCTCCCAGACCTGGAGCATCCCACAAACATTCAGTAGTTTCATAGGGCAATGCCAGGTGAAGCCTTCTGAACAATTAGTACATTATCTCAAGGGTTTTTTTACATTTGAAATAGGCCTTAATAGTGCTAATTACTCATTAGCTTCCAGGTGTGGGAGAACCATTGTAGCTTAGTTATTGGCACTGAAAATGACCAAACAATAAGGGACACCGGTAGTGTCTTCTGCCGGCTGTAGCATCCTGGGCACCCCAGATGGCCCCCGGGAGAGTCCGGGGAGTGTCCCGGACTCAAACTGCTACTGGACACAGGGAGCAAGAGCCTGCTAGACTGTGCCTCCAGGTCAGGTCTAGATTTGGGCTCCCGGCAGTGGAAGAGCCGGCTGCCGCTGCCGCTTGCAAAGTACTTGCTGCACCATGACCCGCTTGCGCACATGGCACCGCTGCACAGATTCACGCACCCTCCGGTAACGAAAAGTATTCAGTAATAGCCTTTTGCTGCAACTTTTTTTTTGATAATCCTTCTTCTTCTGAACTTTCTTTTTCTTTCTGAATAGAGTTCCTGGGCTTTTATCAACATATGCCCTAACTGCTCTTGGTTCCACTGGGGTGTCTCTTTCCCTTATCAATTTACTTCTCACCCCTTCCATATTTTCATCATAAAGACAATACAATACACTGAGACAAAACAAGACACAAACATACTGTATCAATCTTCTCCATTTTCTCGAAATGGCCATTTTTCCTCTTGCCCTATCTGTCTAGGGACGAGCAGATTGCTCCCGTCCTATCTATTGACGGGCAGCTTTTTGTTAGTCACTTACCCCCGAGAGTCCAGGGGGGGCTCCCCGTAACCGGCCACCATCTGCTGCAGTCCGGCTGCAGCAGAATAACCTGGGGGGGGGGGCGGGTGTGACGAATAACTTGTGTGCGTTGATACAGCAGGAATAGGAGCCGTTTATTGTAGGACAACAGAGCTATTTATACATTTTGCACAGCTTATCTTAATTAGCATAAACTAGATACATCAGTCAACCAATAAGGAATCTCCACACTTAATGGCTTGCTTTTGTTACTTTTCAAACCACTCCCTCTGGCATTTTGCCAGGCACCATCCAGACTTGTTTACAACTCTAACATTCCCCTGGCAAAATACCAGGTGTTATTTTGACTTGTTTACAGACCTTAACATTAAAGGAAGAATTTAATACTACTATAACCATTCAAATCTGTTTTCCATCTTTATTGTATTTTTCAAAAATACAGCTTCACAAAAGATTGGTAATCAAAACCCGAAAGACAAAAAACAAAAACAAACAAACAAAACCTGACTAGTTCCTTTGCCATAGCTTTCGAAACCTTGGGCTCAAGATTAAGTGTAAAAGAAATTTTTTAAATCTTGAATAAAAAACTGAAACCCTACTATCAGGGAACGGATAAAAAAAGACCATAATAGCTATAATTATTCCCAATGCATAAAAGTGCAATCATGCACATATAAGATTCATGAATTTTTAAAAATTTTTTTAGTTATACATGAGCACAATATCTTTATTTTGTTTATTTATTTTTATGTGGTGCTGAGGATCGAACTCAGGGTCTCACACATGAGAGTGCTCTACGGATGAGCCACAACCCCAGCCTAAGATTCATGATTTTTGCCTAGTTTTTGAAAGTATGCAGAGCTATAGAGACTTTACAGAAGCATTTCTATTTATCTATCTATCTATCTATCTATCTATTTATTTATTTATTTATTTATTTATTTATTTGTGTGTGTGTCTGTGTGGTGCTGAGGACTGAACCCACAGCCTTGTGCATTCAAGGGCAGAACTCTACCAACTGAGCTATATCCTCAGCCCTAGAAAAGCATTTTTGATGTCACATATTTTAACCATATTAGTGTAAGCATTGATGTATTTCCTGACATCTGTTCAATAATCACTTAAGGAAACTTCAAGAAAAAAGCCTAGATTTTTTGAAAAAGCAAACAGTTATATTTAGCTATATGAATTACTTTATTCACATGAATGTTTATGTAAGTATTTGAAAAATATGATATGAATACATATTCTTGGTTGCCAATACATTTCCTTTTTATTTCAGTCTTACACTTAGATTTTAACATATTAACTAGTTATCTCATATTTACTGAAGGACAACTATATGCATAGACCTGAGAAGTCTTTGTGGACAATACAGAAATAATATGAAATAGACTTATATTGTTCATAATCTGATTCGATTATGGCTATAAATGAAACGCAAATATTCCAGAAGTTTGGAAAACACGGTTCTATGAGTGAAAATGCAAATATTCCAGAAGGTTAGGAAACAGAGTTCTATAAGGTTTGAAATGATCAAGTTATGCAAAGGGAGATTTACAGTTGGTCCCCAATCATCCTTATGACTAAGATGATCTGATTTGAGAAATATCTTCTCCGTGACTGCTAACTAGAGGCACAATTATTGAAGAAGGAAGAAAAAGATTTTGAGGATAGAGGTAGAATAAATTTATTGGCTATTCTATATCTCTTGCAAACATAATAGAATGTTCTTTCACTTAATAGAATTCCTTAGAAGAGTTGAACTACCAATATAATGACAGCTTCTCCTTTTTACACATGCTTTTAAAAGATTTTGTTGACATATTACATACCTTCATGTCTTCTCAATCAAAAGATACTAAATATGTTACTTTTGTCAGGGGAAAAGAATCAGGAACACTGGGGTATATGCCTCTAGACTTCAGGGAATGCATCTGGTGGCCCTTTGTTTTCTTTGTTTACAATTTAGATGATTTTGCCACTTTTCTTGCAGGCAGGCTCTATTTTCTTCCTACTTTATCTTTGAAGCCTTTGCCTTTACAACTATAAGTCTCTGCTCTCTGCTATTTACTCCTTTTGTACTGATATAAAATAAATCACCGAATGTATTAGAATTATGTGCAGACTAAGGGAAAATGGGCTTTGAGTGAAAATATGAATTGCTCATCATGAACTTCAAGCCTTGGATATGTATTCCTGAGCTCCACTTTTATTTTAAAAGCGTACTAAAATTTTTTGATAACTTATCATAGAAAATTGAAAAGAAAGAAAATCTAAATAAGCACAAGGCCATTTGATGAATAATAATTTGATTTCTATATTTCAAAGAAGCTGAGGTTGTCAGACAGGTGGACTTCAGATAGTGCTGTTACAAGGTTCTGTCACTGCTCATGTAAGACAAACCTTAAGAAGAAGGGCTCTGACTCCAAGGAAATGTGACTCTCCATTTCTGCCCTCTCACTTGACATCTTCCCAGCAGATTCGACTCTGCTTCTCAGCATCCCCTGACCCCAGAGAGTCCAAGGTTGCAATGCTCATCCTAGGCAGAGAGATACACCCTTTCAACTCGAGGTCAAATTTGCTATCCTTCAAATGCTTCATTGTCAAAAACACGATCACCCTCATTTTAGATCAATGCATTTATATTCTATATAAAGAAATGCTATTACTTTCAATCTAACAAACCCATCAGATTATAGTCACTTTTTAGTGAGTGATTTCAGTGGAGCAAAACTATTAAGAAAAATTGTGCAGCTTATTTTTTAAATGAAAAGAAAATGTAGTACTTGATGGCATCTGATAAGCCTTGGGAAGAAGCATCCTGCTGATCCATTACAGTTGTGTGCAGGAAAGATACAGGATACAGGGTGAGAAAATCATCCCGTTTCTTAGAAACAGATCATAGTGAGCAAAGAGCACTGATTAAAGACGATCGTGGTGAATAAAGTCAATTTATTCCTCTGTGGTTCTGTCTCATCACCTTAACTGAGAGCAAGCTGTGTGCTCCTGAGATATTTAACCGTCAGCCATAAAATTTCTGTTTAAACTCTCAGAAATATAGCTCTAAGCCACAAAGCATAGAAGCATCACAAATCTCATAAAACTTTTGATTTATGAAATAAAATACATTCCCATAATTTGTAAAAGAATACTCTCAGCCTTATCCCCATAATATTTTTTTATTTGGACATCATTCATTCCCTTCTGTTATCAAATAACCTTACACCTTTGTGTCTAGCTTCTTCCTTGAAGATCTGTGGAGTAAAATGTGTCTGCAGATTCTAATCTACTTGCTCAACTAGAAGCCCACTTTCTCTCACACTCCTAAATGCTGATCTGAAAATTCCTAAATACTGGTCTGCCGAAGCCTGAGTAAAACAAGGAAATAGAAATGTTCATTCAAAAATAAATGTTCATTCAACAAATTATTCTAAGCACCCATAATATGCCAGGTTACCAGTCAACCCCTCTGGACACCATTGTATTTAACTTCAAAGATAATTTATTCTGATGTCATGTTCTTCCTAGTGTTTGGGGCATTAAAATGGTGATACAAAATGTAAGTTGGTTCTCGTTAACATCCTTACTTGGCAAAATAAAATCTTGGCAGCCTCATACCAGTTCCCCCAAAGTTTTGCAATTTTGCTGCTCCATGAAATCCCACAAGGCCACACCACTAATTTTGCTCCTTCTTCAGACTATTTGTTCCTCACTATAGTTCCAGCACCTCACACCCTGGCTTGAAACTTATGCTTATTCAATAGAAGACTACTGGATGGATAAATAGATGAGTCCATATCTCTGAACCAATTTACTGATTAGGAAGACCCAAAGGAACAGGAAAATCAAGATATGCCAGTTTTGCCTGATTGGAACAATCACCTAGTAAGAGTAATAATTAACAATAATAATAACAATAATAATGTTCTCATTTTTGCTAGCCTATACTATCCCAGCTCTCAGAACCCTGATATGTTAACTTATGTAGACCTCAAAATTAATTTCTAAAGAAAATAGTTTCTAACCTCATTTTACAAAGCAGCAACTGAGTCCCAGAGAGAAATAGAAATGTGCTTCAATGGAGGAGTCATAGATTTTTTAAAGAATGTTACACTGCCTCTTTTTTTTTTTTTAACAAGGAGAATGGTAAGAAAATAAACCAGAAAGGAGTAACATCAAACAAAGTTTATGTTTATTTTCAAATTTTAGGTTGCTGTTCAGTGTTCATTCAGTCCTCTGCAGGCCTAGCACGGTGTTCTGCTCACAGTAGGCACTCAAAAGCACGTGTGGCTTTAATGAAATTATTTTGAAGTGGCTAAAATCTGAATCTCATAGGCGCCTACTGCCAATCCACACAACTGAAGTAATTGAGCACAAGGTTAAGCAGGGGGACAATTCCTGACATTGAAGAGCGTCTTGAGGGCTGAAAGTAAACAGGCATTGAAATCACCCGAGGCTCTGAAGACTCAATCAATTATGTCAGGAAAATGCACCACCTCCAACAAAGCATTGAGCAAAATCCTCATTAGACAGTGCTCTCTTTGTGCACTGAAAGCACAATATTAGCAGTACTTACCCAGTGGCTGTTCAAAGTTATATAAATTATTGCCATGACAACTACATCTCCAGCAATAAAATTATGAAACCACAATTTTCCTGGCAGACAAAAGAAGCCCTACCAGCTACCCAGAATGAGTTTAATATGTACCCCACAGCAGTTACCACAGACAAGGCACCTGTCTGTAGAAGCAAGTATTCCCCACCTTGAAATGGAGTGCACCGGAAGACTATGGGAGGTTTTTGAACTTCAGAAGGGATTATCCCCACAAGCCACAACATAAATGATGTTGGAGTTTCGTACTTAGCCACAGATGCATAAGTAACCTCCGTTACTTATTAGCTCAAATGCTCCTACATTTGGTGGGAGGAGGGGTATAAGAAAATGCTGTGCCTAGATTGAGAATCAAGCGATGGAAGTGAGAAATGTCCTCTGAAGAAATTCTGGATGGGGTACAGGTCTTCCAGTCAGACCACACGGCTTGGTTTTCCAGCTTTACTCTGCTGAAGAACTTCCATCTCTCAGCCATCTGCTGTGTAACTCTCTCTGTTCCGCTTCACACACATTTTCTCTTTCCCAACTTTCTGGGCTCCTCTGAGCCCAGGATCTCTGGACATGTTGCTCCTCCTGTTTTGAAAACCCCTCTCCTCCACCCAGGTTCCCCAAGACATGGTGCTATCCCTATTCGTCATCACATCTCAGCATGTGCCATGGAGATGGGGCCCAGCCCTCCTCATCAAGCAGTACAGCACCCCAGAGTGGGCATTGATCTCAGCCACAATTATTAGCAGTTAGTACTGTTACTATCAGAGTACAACTGCTCAACTGAGACATTTCTGAGACAATATTCCCAAACAATTGAAGGTCTAAGAATCATGTGAATTGTACATCCTGAGAAACCTATTGTAGGTTGAAAATACCAGAAGTGTAAAATGCATTTAGCACACCTAGGCTACCCATCACCATGGCTTAGTGATATAGCTCACCCTAAAGGGTTAGCTGTTTCTCCTCCTTATCACAGGGCTGAACAGGAGAAAGAGGCTCCTACTGCATATTGCTAGCCCAGGAAAAGAGCAAAATTCACAGTACAGTTTCTGCTGAATGCACATCACTTTTGTACCAATGGAAGATTGAAAAATCGTAAGTCAGCCCACTATAATTCATGGTAGTCATTTGCATCTCTTTAATCCTATCTCCCCAACTGAACTACAAGTTCCATAATGTCAGGGTCATTGCTTGTTCTGATCCCTTCTATGTTTCCATTACCTAGCACTGCTTGTGTTTCATATTTATTGTATAAATGTATTCTAAAATTGATCTTCTTCTTTTCTTGATAAAAATGTAATATTCTCATGATTCTTAAACCATGCAGTGGTTTGGGGATGTTGTCTCAGAAATGCAACAAAGGAAATGTTGGAAGAGTCAAAACTAATGGGCAAAGGCATTTTCTACCTGCTCTCATTTCCAGGGGTGAAGGAATTGGTGGGGAAGCATCATTGCATCATGCAGTTCCTTGAAGTGATCAGGAGGCTGTGTCATGTGGATACACAGGGCTGGCAGAGAGGGAGGACAGGGAGGAATAAAGGGGAAGCATAGACAGCAATTCATTTGTTTAGTACAAACACAATTTAACTCAGGAAATGCAGCTTGGGGGAAGGATTGCATGGATCTGATAAAATTAGTTTAGTTTAGCCTAGCCCCCCCCCTTTTTTTTAATTGATGCAGCTTAGCTTATTTTACATCTTCTCTTCGTTCATGTAATTTTTTCTGGAGCCCTGCTGTGTACCAAGTCCTGAGTTAGGTCCCAAAGATACAAGATTAACAAGACAAGCACTATTGTAAAACTCGTAAGGAAGAAACAGCACAAATAACTATGAGACAGTGTCAGGCGAGGGCCAAAACTGATCCGAATTAATAAACCGCAGCAGAGGCTTGGCAAAGTGAGAGAGGAAAGGCAAATGGGTGCTGGGCACAAGCGGCTTTCAAGCTAAGACTTCTTTGGGTGAAGGGAATTTGTCTCTCCAGCAAGGAAGGAAGAGGAGGGAGGGAAGAGTACAGGCCAGGCAAGAGCACTGGGTGCTTTGAAGAAGAGGAGAGGAGCTTCTCTAGGGCCAAAACAGAGAATGCAGATTTTTGGAGAAGCGGCAATAAGCCTGGAAAAGGAGGTAAGCTAGACCCTAAGGAGCCTGGAAAGTCATGATTTTAAAACTCCTTGCAGATTCATGATTCTCAAAATCCTAAGAAACAGAGCTTCTTTCAAAAAGTCTTATCTCAAAGTGCAGCATAGGAAGAACAAAAGGACATCGCTTTTCAGGGGGCCACCAGAACTCCCAGCCTACCCTCTGCCCACCGCCCAAGGGCCCCCTTTGAGCTCCAAGACCTTTGGAAATGAAATGTGTGGACAGTGGAGAATTGTTCAGGCAGAGCAGGGGCCCAATAAATGGATCAGTGAGTCATCCGAACAAGTGAGGCTTTCATTTGTTACTTTAATTTTTGCTTTTGACTGTATTGCCAAATGAACAGCACGGCAAGGGGCAGCCATGCCGATTAGCAAGCAGCGTGTCGGGGTGACAGATGGAAGTGTTCTTATTGCTGTGGTCTCAGAATATTTTCCGTTCCCTCCCTCAAGCTCCCAAAGACACTCTTGTGTTTTCCCAGGATTCAGGAATGAAATATAAATTTATGCCTGTCCTTCCTTAGCCATGGTCTCATTTTCTGTGGTTTCAGTTACCCGTGGTCAACCACAGGTCAAAAATATTAAATAAGAAATTCCAGAAATAAATGATTTTTAAGTGTTCAATCGCACTCTGTTCTGAGTGGCATGATGAAATCCTGCAATGTCTGTACAGTCCTGCCCCAGAGGTGACTCCCCCCCTTGCTGTGACTTATCTATGCTTCAAGTGCTGGTCACCCAGGGTACATTTCAATGGCAGAGCATTGCAGAGCTTGCAATCAGGTAAACCTTATTTTACCCAATAATTACCCAGAATTACCCCAAAGCTCAAAGTAATGAGGCAAAAGGGGCATCCGGCTACAAAACATGGAAGAACAGTTTAACTGTGATACTGTGTGGCAAAGGTGCAGGAGATACAGGAACAAACAACATGTATGGTTCAGAACTATCCAGGTGTAGGCACACACTGGGGGCCCTAGAAATTATTGTCTGCAGGTGAAGGGACACTATTGGGGTCTCCAAGCAGAAGTTGTCCCCCTGACCTGCTCAGCCAAAGTGCAAACCAAAACTGGTTCTTGGTGAGAAGGAAGAAATCCAATGAGGGAGAACAAAGAGCCCTCCCCAAACCATAGGGAAGCCTAAGATTAGAGGCAGAGACAGACTTCAGATTTCATGGGTCTAAAGATTAAATAATTTAAAAATAAAAAAAATCCCAAATTACGAATGCACCATTAGTTAAGGAAATTAATTTAGAAGTAGAAAAGAAACCATAACAAATGATAAATTTTGAAGGAATTTAAAAATAGAAAATATCATGAATCCAATTAATATAACAATATTTTTATTTATGAACTGCCCTCCACACCAATATCATGTGAATTTCACTTATTTTTTCAGTTGAATATTTTTTATGTCTCTTCATATGAGAATTATGTATTTTCTATAGAAATGTAGATAAGCCAAGGAGAGAGATAGCTGGGTCAAATGGTGGATCCATTCCCAATTTTCCAAGAAATCTCCATACAGCTTTCCATATTGGCTGCACCAATTTGCAGTCCCATCAGCAATATCTGAGCATACCTTTTCCCCTACATCCTCATTGACACTTATTGTTGCATACTACAGGGACACAGTCACATCAATGTTTATAGCAGCACAATTCACAAGAGCTAAACTGTGGAACCAACCTAGATGCCCTTCAATAGATGAATGGATAAAAAAAATGTGGCATATGTACACAATGGAATATTATTCAGCAATAAAAGAGAATATAATCATGGCATTTGCAGGTAAATGGGTGGAGTTAATGCTAAATGAAGTTAGCTGATCCCAAAAAAACAAATGCCAAGTGTTTTCTTTGATATAAGGAGGCTGATTCATAGTGGGATAGGGAGTGGGAACATGGGAAAAATAGATGAACTTTAGATAGGGCAGAGGGGTTGTAGGGGAAGGGAGGGGCATGGGGTAATTAATGATGGTGGAATGTGATGATCATTATTATCCAAAGTACAGGTATAAAGACATGAATTTGTGTGAATATACTGTGTAATAAGTGCTCTATATGTGTAATAAGAATTGTAAAGCATTCCACTATCACATATAAATAAAAAATAAATTTAAAAAAAGAAAGAAAAAAATAGACATGTAGATGAGCCAGACCTTCTTTTACAATGGTCCATGAAATTCTGTTGTATTATTGTCTAGCTATTATTGAAAGTTTAGAAAGGTTTCTTTCAGCTTTACAATTCCTTTTGGTAAAATCATGTTAAATTTTCAAACTATTAAATTCATAAAAACCTCTATCAATTTTCTTTTTTATATGAGCTATAAAATTGCAGGTCATTTCTTTTGTGAGGACCAATTTTAAATACACTTTCAACTGATGACACCCATTTCCCAGGCTGTCAATGATGTCTTCATTGTAATGAAAACACATTTATAATATGATCATTAAAGTCACTATTTTATGTCAAAATGGCAAGAAATTTAAGTCTTTTTCAATGTGCTCCTGAGCCACTTATTTTCATTAATTAGATTATTAAATAATCCAAAGCTATTCATTACTTGTGTTTATCATTTTCACACAGAAATAATTTTTGGCTCACAAAATAATTAAAAGTCATTCATGGGGTTTGTGAGAACAGCAGCCCACAAACGCCAACTAATCACATGCAGTGTAGACATTAGAATAAAGTAGAGACTTTTTGTGTCTATTTACTTACTTAATTTAACACTTCTTCACATTAATTCTAATAAACAGTTTGGAATAATTAAATTATTACAAATTGACTTATGTTTTTGTTTTGACATTTTTTTCTAAGTGTACATACAAAAGTTAATCAAATGTGATAATTTATTCAGTAATTCTCATGATTTTAATAATTGTCATTATTTAAAGAACATCATTTTCACTGGGCCCTCTGAATGGCTAATCTCTTTCACCTAAAAATTTGAGGTGCAGAACTGCTCTTTTAAATTCTTAAAAACAATCTTGAACATCAATAAAAAAAACTGGTTTCTTTTCTCTGTTGTCCATAGTATTCAGCTAGTACATCTGTATTGATAGATGTGTGACTGCAAACCTTCTTATCTGTGGGGTCTCCCTGGTTTTCAAGCAGTTACGTCTGTTTATTAGAGTACTTTATAACTATGCAGCATAGGCGGTGTCTTATCTTGGACTCCCTAGCTGGCATCTCATAGCAGTTTGAACACTGTTTTTTGTTGTTGTTGCTGCTGTTCCTAATGCCAATTTAAAAACTTAATTTTGTCGTTCATTGTATGTTCTCTTAATTTTTGTGTAAATATTTATTACAGAATCTGGAGGGACAACTTTTATTAAGCAGTGCTGAAGGAAATTTATCAGGACAAATATGATATTTATCAAGGTTTGTTAATTTCTCCATAAAGCCGCTGTTTAAATTTCTATACACACAGGTGACCTAAAAATTGGGGTTTTCTTTACTATTTCCTTTCTCCTTCTGTCTTTTCTTTCTGCCTTGGGAAAGTATTAACTTCTTTATCTTTTCTGTTCATATTCTTATTTTCTGTTCATGTTTTTGTTTTGTCTTGTCTTTCTTTCATGGTTTTATGTTTTGTTTTGTCTTTTTGTTTTGTCTTTTTGTTTTTAGGTACTGGGTATGGAACCCAGGGCCTCAGGCACGCTAGGCAAGCACTCTACCACTGAGCTACATCCTCAGCCCTGGTTATTTTCTTTTTATAATTATGAATTTTTAGTTTCAGCTCCAATGGCTTTTTTTTTTTTGACCTGCCAAATTTTGTCTTTTTTCTGTGCCATAGTGTCTTTTGCCAAAATTGTCTTTTATGTCTGGCTTTCATTAGAATTCTCTCTTCCCATAGTGTCTGGAATTTTATATAATTAATATGTCTAGATAAAAATGTACAGAATTAATCAGAAATGAAGCACTCATCTGAAAATAAATTAACCAAATTATTTTTAGTCTGCCACCACGTTGCAGTGGACTCTATAGTGGTACAATAATGATTTTGTAATATCAAGTACATTAGCCCATAAATGATGACTGTGACGAGGCCATCACTGGACCACTTGGTTCTTCAGGGGCTTTGTGTGTTGCTGGTAATTCTGTGCGCATGCTCAACTGGAACACCCAAACGATTTCGGGACCATATGCCTCACATGCACTCTCAGATGTGAGGTAATATTTGAGGATGTCCAAAACATGATTTCACACCCCAAAATACTTCATATGGATAGTACTGACGAAGGGAGAGTAGTTGTAATACTTTGTAAACACAGAAATTCTGATAAATAATTTTTTATAATTTTTCATTTTTAAAAAATACATGTGATATTTAAATCATGGTACACAATGCATTAACAAGTGCTGTCCTCACAGAGACTCTCTTGACTAGATGTCAGTAGGCATTGCTTCAACACCAAATGACTAAGGAAGGGAGGAATTTCCCAAAGACTAGTTTCTTGCTCTAAACTTTTCACACTTCATTTCTCCTCTACTGCCCATATATTTTGGGTGCCCTAGGATATGTTCACATCACAGTCTACCTCTGGTCCCACACCACTCTTAACAATGCTGAGTGAGTTGTGGGAGAATTCTTGGAAGCCACTCCTATTCTGAGACCGCTGGCGCTGATACATTCATGTTCAGAAGGCTCTGACCATGACTGCCACAAACTAAGACTTCCTCAATTCAACTTTCACTTGGCATCTTTTTCAAACCTACAAGCATGTTTCCATGCCCACAAACACTCTCAAGTGACCTGATACGAGAAGAAATCAGAATGAAGGCAGTGGTCTCAACTAATCGTGGGTCAAATATCTTACTCTGAAGAGTCATGTAAAAGTACAACTATGTGAACATATTGCTGTGGACTTTTCAATGATTTGAGAAGGGTCCTTTACAAGCAAGGTGACTTGTGTCATTTTTGTTAGCTTTATAGTGAATCCAATTCTGGTCAAAGGAAGGTGAAAAAAAAAAATCACTTTCAGAAATCAAAGGGAACAAGTCATGCCCAGGAAGCACCTCAGAGGAGAACAGCTAACAGGACTACCTAAGCAGGCTGAGACCTGGACATCAAAATGTTCCCTCTTCCCATGAAACATAGAAGCCATATACACACTGACTTTTAAAGACTTAAAAATCTTGAACAGTTATGATCTTACAGAAAAATCAAGGAGCTACCTTGAAATCAGGTTTTTGTCATTACTATTACTATTTTCTAATAAACTAGAAGCTTCCTCCTCCTCAGAAATAACCAGCTTATCACTAGCCTGACAAGAGGAGTGTTCAGGGTAAACTATTGGACAATAAAGAAATGCAACATATCTTGCCTGCCAGGTTTAAGTCCATGGTTGCAAACCATATGCACAATAATCTCAATACTCTCTCTGTTCTGTTATTTCCAATAGCACCTCAATAAGCACATCATTATAAATAAAGTCATGACACTAGCTAATGAAGATATTAAGGACATTATTTTCACTGAGACTAATTTCAAGGATAGTCCATGACACGCCAGTGGTATTTATTTGTCTTTTCCTTTCTATCAACCCTATAAAAGGTGACTTGCTTCCAGCTCTATAGTTTCTTCTTGTATTCTTCATCGTTTAGGCTGAAACAGTCTGGAAACACTTCATTGAATAAAGTACAGTTGTATTGCTTTGCACTTGGGTTTTTCCAAGCCCTTCTGCTACACAGTAATCAGAGACCCGTGATTGATCTTGTACCTCCATGAACATTTCTGGATAGCATCATCATGTTTACAATGTGCCCTGGTTTCCAGCCAGTGCTCAGAGAACAGTGAACACCACATTCATGTCTTCCACAAAGAACACTATAAAATATTGTTATAGAAACGGCTGCCCAACAAATAATCAGTTCCCTGAAAATGCTCTCATTGAGTTGAGCTCCTAGTGCTGAATAAAGTACAGATTATATATTCACCAACTGATCTGAAACATGACGCATTTTGAATTATACCAGCACAGTTCAACCTGTGACTAGTATGTTGCTGTCAACCTGTAACACTGGGCCGGAACTGGGGGAAGGCAAAGGGTGGAGGGGCAGTAATGTGTTGCTCACTGCCATTCATTTCCTAGAGAAAAGCAAATTCTAAGTGTCCCAATGAAAATAAATGATACATAAAACAAGATGTTAGTAATAACTATTCTGAAACCTAAGACCCAGTTCTAGTCTGCCATAGGGTAAATATACGTCAATTTTTCATTCAGATTAAAAGAAAAGCTATGAGCGCTCTGACACAATTTAAAGGGTGATGGCATTGCAATCTTTTCATGTCCCGGGGAAACCTCTCTCTAGAATCTCTAAGAAAGCCATGTCCTTAAAAGTGCTGTGGTCACTCTGAGCTAATATTATGCTGCATAAACTGGGATTTGGAATGAACTGCCATGTTCAACAGCCAAGGTAAGAGATGGTACGTGGTATACCTCTCTGCGCGTTCCTTCTTACCAGATACCACAGATGCCTCTGGCTGAAAGAGGACTGGACAAAAGTAATGATTTTTCTCGAAAACTAGTTGTGCTCACTTCTGTTTCAGATGCTCTGATTTGAGTGAAGGTCCCCTACAAGAAAGTAGGCATGTTCACAGTTGGAGTTGGATCACCTGGAAGCAATGATATTCTTCCATCACTCAAAGTGCACTACTTCTCAAGAAGGTTAAATAGCCAAGAACAGCTTTTTCTGAGCACAACCCAAGCTCTGTCACTTTGTGATGTTGTACAAATAACCTGTCCTTCTAAGTCTCAACTTCTTCCTCTTTTTAATGGACTTAAATGCTATCTATTATTTATTACTTTTCTCTTATATTAGGCAAGATAAAATATGTAAAGTGCTTGACTCATCATAGACCCTCAAAAAAAAATGAGACTATTGCAACTCCAAATGGGACTTGGAAAAGCTTTAAGTTTCAGAGTCACCCATTCCGTCATTCTAAAGAATAGTTACAACTTATTCATCAAAACAAACATCGAATACCATCTCTGTGCCTGGTATCAGAATGGGCACTAGGAGTGCAACAGTAGGCAAGATACAGTTCTGTTTTCCATTCTGCTTCAAAGTGCCAATTCCAGGCAAGTCCAAGCATGGCAAGTTCTTGGCAGGGCTTGTGCCCCCCCACCCCACATCCCTCTCTCTGTCATAGAGACCGCCTCAAGGAGGCCTAAATGGTGATTATATGAAACAAAGCAATCATCACTCTTCACAAATTAAGAAAAAAATTTTGCTTAAAACTTTTAGAACTAAGTAGAGAAAACAGCTCTATAGACTTTATAAACATTGAAGACTGTAATGTTTATAAAGACTGTGATTCAAATAAATGAGCATCTTTTACAGTATTATGGCATTTCCTCGGGGGATCTGCGTTACAAGGTGAGGCCCCTGTTCCCAACATGGTCCTCTGATATGTTAGCCCTGCTAACCTGCATCATTACCATAATGCCATTAAACACCCAGTTCACCCAAACAACTCTCTGGCTTCTGAATCTATACATCTCATTGTTGTTCACTTTCTCATGAGAAATAACTGTAAATAGAGAATTAACTCCTTATGAAGATAGAAATGCTGCAGGCACCTGGTCAAATTGAATTTCCCATCACAAGTTAATGAATTACCATTTTGTTTCTCAAATGTCAGACATCATTGTCTCAGTCAAATAATTTTACTGAGTGCCCCAGAAGTACCATGTGATATTGTAAATTTTGGAGATAGAATATTGAATAAAACAGATTTTAAGTCTCCTAGGAGCTTACATTCTGATTATCAGAGAGAGATTTTTTTTTCTATTCTTCAAGAAACTAGCTCCGGGAACAGACAAAATTGTGAAAAAAATAACTCTATATTATTGAATTATCCTATTTTATCAGTTAAGATGCACATTTTTTTTCAACCTTTTAATGTCTCCAAAGTCAAGATGCATCTTATAGTCAAAAATTCTTTCAATAACTGTCAGTTTGTAAGGGGAAAAAATATCCCTCACTTATTCCAGTAAAAACAAGAAGGTACTAACACTATGACTCTAAGTAAACCTCAGGTAATGAAAGTCTGTTTCTCTTAGTCCAATGCGACTGATCCTTTCTGAGGAGCCCTCCTCCAAGCAGTACTTTTGGGACTAGACTCGAAATGAAGGCCATCCATTCCAGGACTTTCAGAGTTTCCCTGCGGGTCATTTCCATTCTGGTCAGGCAAAGAGAAGAGCATGGGGAGAACCATACTTGGGATATTTCCATAGGCAAGTCCAGGAAGTCACACACACACACACACACACACACACACACACACACCTGCTAACACACCCAGGCAGCCACGCAGCCACACCCACCTTCAAGGGAGGCTGGGAAACAGGGTTTTGCTGTCAGTAAGGAAGAAAGGAGAAAAGTCTGTTGATAATCAACAGGTCTTTTTTTACTTAGTATAATTCTCCAAGGTTTGCCTCCTCTGATATTTTCAATCATATGAAGCAGTTGGTAAAGGGTTTCCAATATAATCTCAGCAATCTCTATCTCTTTGTAAGGAGTGGAAGAGCATCAGTGTTTCAGAGCAATATAGTAGCCAGGAGAGTTTCAATATCTGGGCAACAAGCCGTCTATGTGATCTTACCAAATCACAAATGGTCAGGTTTTCCCCCCTACAAAACTTCACCTGTTTAAATGTTCACGGTGATTATTCAATCATTAACTATTAATCAATTATCTAGAAAGAGGCCAGTGTATCCTAGATTCTCTCAAAGATACTTAAGAAGTATAGAACCAATCAGTGACGTCCAGGAGCTAATATGGCCACAGTTAAAAAACGAAGCAACCAGAGAACAAACAGTTCATTAAACTGTGCACTTTTGCCTCTAAGTTGAAATGGTGTTTAAAGAAGGGAGTACTTAATGTAGGATGAAATAATTTGTCTCCCCTCCATTTTTCCAGTGTGGGAAAGCTTGAGGTCATTTTCCAGGCAGTGGGCTCTGAGTCAGCATTGCAGGCCAGCTCCCTCTTCTTTCCTCTCTCTCTCCCTCTCCTGGCACACCCAAGCATGTGAGTTACAAGATCTAAACCTGAAATAAGAACCGAGTTCCCCACCCCCGCCTAGTGCTACTCCAGCCAGTATCAGAGCTCTAGGTTGCAATAAAATGTGCTTTCCCAAGCCAAGAGAGCTATATGCTTCCTTTCAGATTTGCAGATTTGGACCAAAGTTTAATTGGCCAGAATCTTGACAAGTAGGAGATGTAGATGGCAAATTCAGCTCCCTAACCATACTCACAGAAGTCTTCCTTCAAAAAATATGATGTGAAATTGGACTTTAGCTGAGAACGTAGGTAGCGAGAACAGCAAAGAGAAGAAAGATATACCAGAAAATGGGTGGACCACAAAAAAAGATGAGCATGCAGAATCCACGTGGTGTTCATGGGGTGAAGTGGAGAGCTTGGCCAGAGTGAAAAATAAGGGGGCCCCCATCTCCTTTCTGGGCTGAGCCTTGACAGAAAATACAGTGACTGCCCTTAAGAGTCAAAGTCAGGACCAACTGTGGTAATCCATGAAGTCTTGACCTTACTAACCTCAGAACAGAAGCATGAAAGCTAGGATGCTCACCGACTAGGGTACACTTACTTCCAAGTATATTGAACTCTTTAATGTTTGCCTTTTCATTTACTCTTCAAAGCAACTTTCAGCAATGGGTAATTCTTAGCACCCAAGAGATAGAGACACAAAAGAACTAGTGAATTGCCTGATTCTATGTGCTGATAATTAGGGTCACTGTACCCTTTACCTTCTAGGCCAAAACATTTTTGAAAATGAAAGGGGTCATTCTTAATAACTGCACTGAAGAGCTGGAATATATTGGGACAGTTCTGAGCAAACTGGGAAGTATTGTCTCATGGGAAACAGAGTCTGAACTTACGGAGCTCTAGTTGACACATTTGGGATGGTTATTCTTCTACACTGATCTGGTCTTTCAGTCCAAATGAAACTAAGAAAATGCCTGTGGAAAACAACACATAGTCCATGTATTGTGATTTCGATCTGATTTGTGCCTAAAGATCCATATTTGGGGAGTTTGATCCTTGATGTGTCAATGTTGGGAGGCAGGAACCCTAAGGGAAGGGGATAGTGCTAGTGGGAGGTCCTTAGGCCAATGAGGTGCATGGCCTTGTAAAGCAATTGATGTATTTCTCATGAGACTCTAGTTAGTTTTTGTGAGAAAAATCATTGTAAATGCCTGAACCTGCCCCCCCCCCAGACTCTGGTTTCCTGCCTCATTAGGTGATCCCTTGCTCCTATGCAATCCCACCATTGCCATCCATAGCGGTGTGATGCAGCCAAGAGGGCCCTAACTGTAGCTAAACTGATTTAAGTTCCATGCTCTAGAGCTGTCAGAACTGTGAGATAAATTAACCTCTTTTTCTTCATAAGTAGACTGCCTCAAGTATTTCATTACTCCAACAAAAAAAAGTGGAGGATTATACTATCTTAGACACAATGTTTAAAATAAGCTTTTAACAATTACAAATAATACTCTTACAAAATTTAATACTAGAAGATGTTCAGTAAAAGTCACAGGTGTTTAATACATACCAATGAGACAAACTGAGCTTTAATTGCAGGTAATTTAGTTTCCTAATGAAAACAAAGGAAATATAGGTTTAATCAATTCCATTTTATACCCAAGGAAAGAAATTGGACACAGGCCTCCATGCTGTGGCCAGTGATTTGTGTGAACAATGGGAATCTGCTACCCAGAATATGTCAGTGTCGTACAGAGTTTTTCCCTTGAACTGTGAATAGAGTGATCCTGTGTTTCATTATCCACAGCAAAACATGTTTGAGAGTGAAAGGTGGTTTACTAGTAACTCTCTTGGGAGAACAAGTATAAATTGACTGCCTAGGGCAAACTGGGGTGTCCAGTCACTCCTTATAAGGGAAAAGGGAGGATTTTCTTCCTTGTTCAGCCATGACAGATCTAAATAGGGAGAAAACCAAGACTTATGTCTGATTCACCTGAGTGCTTTTCCTTTCAGAAGAAAGTTGCATTCAATGAGGGTTTTCCCAGAAGATATATTATCTCATTTCATTAAATTAACATACTGTCCATAAACATTTCTGATTTTAGTAATTATAGGAAGAACTCTAGACAGTAAAGCAATCATAATTCCTAGAAAGGTTTTTTGATTATAAATAATAAAAATATTTAATTTATATAGGATTTATTATTTGTTTACTTGTATTATGAAAATACGTATACCCTAGACTATAACAATGTTACACTTCATTCATTAATACTGCTTAATAATGTTTTAGAAATAAGTAACCACAAATTGTGTGTGATGATCAATTGTTGGATTGAGCAAGTGAACTCAGTTAGCTCAAGGTTAATCCAAATGCACACTTTTTCACTTACTTTTTAAGTCTTTTAAATCTTTTTTTAAGTGAAATTTTATTCAAAATCCATGCAATAAAATATCCACAGCAAAATGCATGTCAAAAAAATAATTAATTTTAATTTGATACAACTGTATAAACTGGGAATCCTTTGCACATATTTCTCAATACATGATTCACTTTGGTTATACAGTCTTGGAAATCTAAAAACAGGAAAAATCCCTACCCTCAGAACAATTTTCAACCACAGCTGTCCTGACATGCTTGCCTACATCTGATCTCCTCATGAGCAGGAACAAGGGTCCTTTGTGTCTCACCAATTACATTCCTAGTGGCCTCTGGGGAGCAACAAAAGAGGTGAGCCATTTGGTTCCATATCTGATTTGGGTAAGAATGTGATCACTTTGCTTCATGTTGCCATTGGACACACATAAATGCTGCTCTGAATGGTTGCAAACATCGCACACCAAAATACTGACTCAAATGCAAATAGAACAAGAAGATATAAAAATAACCCTAAAAGCTCTGCACCCAAAACACTCAAACTCAACTGCATATAAAATAATAAGATATAGAAGTAGCCCTCAATCAATACCATAGTGAAAATTGATGCCCGATATCATTATTATAGGAACTATAATAGTAATTGGGTCCATCCTCATTTCTTGGTTGTATTGATATTTCTTCCATAAACTAATTCAAAATGTTAAGCCATTGCTGGTTTGTTTGTTTGCTTGTTTGTGATTGATGTGGGGATTCTCACTCACAGACTTTCCACTTCTCTGGGAGCCAAGATCCCAAGCTATTCCTCCCTCTGAATGCACAGAGCAATAATATGTTGGTGATTTTACATATGCCAGATGCACTGTAATGCTTGTGTTTGCAGAGCTGCTTGTTGGCATGTGTTCCAGTTATCTTTGTGTTGAAATAAACCATCAAAATTTAGCAACATAAAACTATGACCGTTTTATTGTACTCACAGATTTTGTTGGTTAGGATTTGGGGACAGATTTTCTCTGCCCTTGCAAATGACCAAAAACACTTGCACAGCCGAGAAATGGAAGAGCCGGGGAAAGAAGAGCCACCTCCAAAGTGTCGTCTTTACTCAGCTGTCTTACACCTGGATGGTATGACCATGCTATTTCTTCATGGAGCTTTGAGATTCTTGCAGCATGGAGACCATTGCGAAGGAGGGGTCTATAAAGACAGTTCCAAGAGGACAGACAGAAGCTACAGAGATCACCACCCACCACCTGAGAATAGCAAGTTGGCTAAAGTTGTTCCAAATCTAACTAGATTCACGAGGGAGAGATATAGACCTTACCTCATAAAAGGATGAGTGGAAAGGAATTGTGACTCCATGTTTTTTATGTGTGGTATTTGCAAGTGTGTTTCTTTTTCCTTCATCCTCCACATCAGAACTGCATTTGGGTCTAGACCTTAAAACCATCACAGTGAACAGACATTATAAGCTTTACTTTTAAAATATCAAACTAATAGATGATTTGTATAATAAATAAATTTTTTAAAAAACTACTGTTTTTAGTCATTTTGCCACCTGCAGTGTTATAATTGGGGCTCACAGTGAAAGAAGGGCATACATAAAATCCAACATAAGGTCCAACCTCATGATCAAACTAACCATACTTAGTTCCAAAGGCCCCACTTGCAAGTACTATCAGCTTGAAGCTTGAGGTCAGGATTTCAACATATGAATTGGAGGTGGGCATACAAATGCTATTTCCATTACTATGGTAATGCTGGTATCTGAACCAGGATTTGAATGGTGGGAGGGAAGAATGGGTTGATCTTCTTTTTCATGTTATTCATAGATAAATTGTCCAGAACTGAACTAAGAACATATCTCTACCTCTCCTTGTCTTTCTACTGATTCTAACCAGTAAACCCAACTGTGTTCTTCTTGGTCCTAATACATGGGAAGCTGGGTATATTCATGACCCAAGGGTTCAAGATTTCAACAAATTCTTCAGGGCTTTGGGGCACATGCCTTTAATTCCAGCAGCTCAGAAGGCTGAGGCAGGAGGATAGAAAGTTCTAAGCCAGCCTTAGGAACTTAGTGAGGCCCTAAGCAACTTAGGAAGACCCTGTCTCAAAAATAAAGAATAAAATGAGCTGGGGATATGTCTCAGTGTTTAAATGCCCCTGGCTCAATCCCTGATACCAAAAAATAAAATAAAATAAAAAATTTCCATGAATTCAGCTCTGCACTTTCCTATCTGTATCACTTCGTTCAACAATCTCAACCAGTTTCCCTATCTAAAAAAACAGGAAGAAAAGATATCTATTTTATATGGTGGCTGTAAGTTTAAGTGAAATTATGCATGTAAAGTGTTTAGCATATTATAAATATGGAGTAAATCAGTAAATGTTAACTGTTCTTAGCTATTATGATTCCAGTCCCAGCTGGAGTTGATGATTTTAACTTTCCCTCTCTCATTCTGCATAATTACAATTTGAAACTTCATTTCTTCCACTAACCTTTATGGTTTCCATGCTAACTCTCAGCAGATTGCTTCTGAATTTACAAAGAACATCTTCCTGTGAAGGTTACCCCAATATCCCCACAACTCCAAAATTGCCTTAAGGTCTTAAAGTCTCAAGTTGCAGTATGCAACTTTCCAATATCTCCCTTTTTCTCTGTTCCACCATCCTCCCCACACATACATTTAACAGGGAGCATGACACTTGGGAACAGAAGTTGGCCTGACATTTAAAAGTCTGCAAGCTGCCATTATCCTGTCACATTTTCCTCAAAAGGGCCCACGTAGGCTAGAGATGTCTTCTTAGTGATTCACACCACAGCAATCTGGGAGCCAGATGAGAACTTACGCTGCTGATACAGTTTCCTATTCAAATGGCAGCAGAGCATAGCCCACACTCTCAGGGGGCTGGAAGGGGCTGGAAATAGGCAAGCTGATTCCTCAGAGCAGTTCCAGCTCTAATTTCCCATCATTATAATGTTTTAATATTTATGAGCTGTGTCCCGTGGTTGTCTGGAGCCCACTTGTACTGGCTTATAAGAGCTGCTTATTAACTTTTTAGGAATTTTGTGAGTCAGTTGTTACATAAAAGCATTATTAAAAATTAATTATGTAATCTTACAATTAAATAAATTACTAAAAGCAAAGATTACAAATAACCCCGAGCTATTTTACTACATTTTTCTATTGTATATACCTTGAGGTTTTTAAACCTATTAAATCTCTATGGTAAAAAAAAAAAAATATTTGATGATCTGTTTCTATACATCTCTTCACGACACTGCAGTTGGTGACATTGCCATTGCATTGGTAGCCTTAAGTTGCCCATGGTTGCTAGCAATTAGAGCTTGTATTATACATTTTTTGATGGTCTAAACATGAGAAAGTGATAGCGAGCATATTAATAATGCAGATTAAACCTACAAATGGCTGTTGCTGTTATCATGTAAATAGCACAAAATGTTGAGAACTATTCTCCCAGGATTTGATGCAAAGGAGCTGCTCATATTATTGATGAATTAATGAGGTTCTGATATGTGCATTTATTGTTTCATTTCACTTTGGTCTCATTCATTAATGTAAACAAAAATATCAACCACTCAAAAAACTTGCCACCCAAAAGCCAAATATAACCCAAACATTAAACAGGCAAATGAACTAAATAGACCCTTCTCAGAAGAAGTACAAATGACAAATAAACATATGAGAAAGTGTTCAACATCTGTCCTGGTATAGGTATGAGGTGTCGCACAAAAAGCTCATAGGGGAAACAATGCAAGAATATTCAGAGGTGAAATTATTAGGTTATGAGAGCTTTAACATAGTCAGTGGATAAATCCTGGTATGGATTAACTAGCTAGTAACTAATGCAGGTAGGGTGAGGCTGGAGGAAGTAGGTTACTGGGGGTGTGCCTTTAGGGGTTATAATTTGTCCCTGGTGAGCAGAGCTCTCTCTCTCTCTCTCTCTCTCTCTCTCTCTCTCTCTCTCTCTCTCTCTCTCTCCCTCTCTCTTCACTTCAGGTCCAGAGGTATGGAGTCAGCCAGTCACGGACATAAACTCTGAAATTTTCAATTTGTCTTCCTCTAATTTGTTCTTGTTCTTTTGGTCACAATGACACAAAGCTGACTAAAATAATATCCTTACCAATCAGGATGCAAATCAAAATAACAATGAGATTTCATCTCAGTCCAGTTAGAATGACAACGATTGAGAATACAAATAATAATAAGTGCAGGAGAGAATGCAGGGGAAAGGAACACTTTTACACTGTTGGTGGGATTATAAATTAGTACAACCACTACGAAAATCAGTATACAGTTTCCTCAAAAGACTAGAAATGGAATCACCATAAGCTCAGCTGTACTACACCACAATAGTTTTCCTAAATAATTAAAATCTGTATACTATAGTATTATGATTTAAATATGAATTATCTCCAAAAGCTCATGTATGAGACAATGCAAGAATGTTCAGGGGTGAGATGGTTAGATTACAAGAGCTGTAACCTAATCAGTGTCTTAATCCATTTGATGTATTAATAATGTGAATGGATTAATGGGTAGTAACTGTAAGCAGGTAGAATGTGGCAGGAGGAAATATGTTGCTGAAGGTGTGCCCTTAAGGATTAAACCATACTGGCTCCTTGTACCCAAGCTCTCTCCGCTTCCTGGCTGTCATGAAATAAACAGTTCTCCTCCATCATACCTTTCTGCCATGATGTTCTTCCTCACCTTGAGCCCAGGGCTAAGGAGTAGGCCAATTATTGACTGAAGCTTTGAAACTGTGAACCCAAATATACTTTTCCTCCAGTTAAAAAAAAAAAAAGACTAAGATATATAGAGATTTCATGCATACCCATGTTTTGATTAGCACAATTCACAATAGCCAAATTAATGAACAAGCTCAATAGTCCTTTAGTTGATGAATAGTTAAAAAGTATCCAAAACAAAGTGTTATTCAGCCATAAATGATTCAATTATGTCATTTTCAGAAAAAAAATGGGTAGAACTTGAGAGCATTATGTTAAGCAAAATAATCCAAATTCAGAAAGTAAAGGGTTGCATGTTTTCTTTCATATGCGGAAGACAGAAGAAAGGAGGAAAGAAGAGGTGGGGTGGGAGGTTTGGGGAAATGAAATTGACTAAATTTTATTAGGGTGGGGCTCCCCATGTTGTCAGTCTTTCCATGAGTTGCCCTTCACCAAATTATACTATTATGTTGTATGTGTTTACAAGTATGTAACAATGAATCCCATTATTATGTACAAGTATAAATCACCAATAAAGGGTTTTTCAGTTAATAACATACATTGACCAATACTCATATTAGACCTACTTGGATTCATCAACAGCAACCATGGGTTAGCTACATAGGATAAAGAGTTTAGCAAAAACCAAGCACAGTATCATATGAAAATCAAGTGGCTATATGGAATTTATAATAAAGATTTTATTGTATGTTTTATCACTTTTTGTCAATGTTTCCTGCTCATTCTCAATATTAGTGAAATTTATAATAATCTTCCATACACTTATAACCTAAGTACTCCTCTTTGAAGAGCCTGCTGTGACACATTGACTAGCACTGCATTGATACTATGACTGCTTCCTTATAGTTGGGTTTAGAGAATTTCTATGTATTTTCAAATGTCAAGTTTGGGGGCTTCCAGAAGTCCCAACGCATTGATCTTTACTTCTTCAAATACTTGCGTCTTAGTTCATCTTCTATCGCTGTAATGGAATACCACAGACTGAGTAACCTTTAAAGAATTCAAGTGTGTTTGGTTATGAGTCTGGAAGCTCAGTCCAGAGCACAACACTGGGCCCTGGGGCTGGGGGGGGGGGGGGGGCTCCTTAGTGAAGGGCATCTGGTGGCAAAACTGACAACCTTGGGGAGCCCCACCCTAATGACTTCATCCAATCCCAATTATCTTCAAAGGCCCAACCTCCAAGTACTATTAATGTATGAATTTGGGGATTAAGTTTTCAACACCTGAACTTTAGGGGGACATATGCTAATGATAGCAACTTGTGATAACATCTTTTCCTTGCAGCATGATAATGATGTAATTAAGCTAATCTAATTACAGACCTCAGCCCTTAATTAATCATGGATTTAGGGCACAACCAAAGCTTCCGGAAGCATCAAATCCTCAGTCTTCACCATTCTGCTCAATTGTTAATAGCAGAAGATAGCAAAGGTCCCCTGCAGGATGTCCTAGGACAGAAGTACTGGCTTTGCTTGTCTTTGCACTGTCTTCCCACTGCTGCTTTAGGTCAGACCCAGTGATACAAGCTGCTTTTCTTGCTCCACCATAGGGAGGCACAGAGCACTGTGGATTCCATCTGATCTGAGATCATGTCTGATTTAAGCCTTAGGCATAAGAGGAGAGGTTGTGAGTGATTGTACAAAGGTCTTGTGTGCACCTCAGCTGCGCAACAAATTGGTATTTGATGCAAAGGAAGAAAAACTTTGTTGCTGATTACAGAAAATATTTTAGGAAAAATGTAATTCATATTTTGTCTTATAAATAAGATGTTCTTTCTACTGAGTAATAAATAATGGATGAAATATTACATTACATGAGGAAAATTATAACAAGGAACTGTCAAAATGAATGATGCTTTACGAGAGAGTATTTACTATGATTCTATGCCAAAAGATTGTGTAAATATATAGGTTGACATTGAAGCTACAACTTTATCTCAGATTCACCAGATCTATGATCATAGTTTTCCTGAGGACGTTGCTTTCACAACAGCAGAAACTTGTGTTTTCCTGTTTTGTATTTTTCACAATAGCAAACTCAGTGTTTGATTTTATTGGATCAACTAACTGGAAGTAGATTTCTTTATGATTATTTGGGTTGTTACACATTCTTATAGAACATACTGAGTTCTTACCATGGGCAAGACACAGTGTCAGAAGAGGAGATAATTAAATAAAATTTAATGCTATGAACAACCACCTAGAATAACCTTAGAAATTATTGCATGAGGAACATTTAACCTTTGCCTTATTGTCTTCAGAAATTTCCAGTTTGCAATTTAAGAGATGAAACTTTATCTCCTGATCATTCTAAATCAAGAGATTTTTAATATA